>NC_047037.1:46985135-47267635 GCF_011762595.2 Tursiops truncatus
AGTATCCTTATTTTTGATGCATGGGGTCCACGGACCACGCTTTGAAAAGTTTAAGAGATTCAACTTGTTTAAAGCAGTGAAGCAAGCTCTGAGCCTACATCTGCCGGGATGCTATCAAACAACATCAGCTATGTTGGAAAATGTAGGAAAATTGCCCTTAATTTGGGCAGCACAGAGGTTAAGCCCACGTGCCAAAGCTTATACACTTTTCTTAAAAGAGAGTCATTTAGTGCCAATTTACTTTGATTTAGGAAAAGAATCCAACAAGATTGGCTCTCTGGTTTCCTGGACTAATGATTTTAGAAAAGTTTTCATCCTTTGTGGTAACATTATAGAAGCCACGGAGCTCAAGGATGTGAGCTTCAGATATCTAGAGAACTCGTTTCTCTGGAACACTAACTTCCCTGATTTGCATTTATAAAGGAAATATTACCCAAACACCTGTGAGTATTCCAATATTCGATCCAAAAAATATTTGGCTAAAGAGAGCTTGTTGAGATTGAGCAGTGAGTGGAATAGGGGTCAGATCTGGAGTCAGACAGACTTGGGTTCTTACCCTGGGTCCACAACTTCCCAGCTAAGAGGCTTTGTTTGAGCTAATTAACGTCTCTGAGCCTCTCTCCCCTCATTTCTAAAGTGAAGGTAACAGAATGGCCATCATCAAAACGTCTAAAAATAATAAATGCTGAGGAGAGCAGGAGAGAAAAAGGAACCCTCGTACACTGTTGGTAGGAATGTAAATTGGTACAAGTACTATGGAGAACAGTATGGAGGTTCCTTAAAAAACTAAAAATAGAGCTACCATGTGGTCCTGCAATCCCATTCCTGGGCATATAACCAGAGAAATCCATAATTTGAAAAGATACATGCACCCCAATGTTTACTGCAGCACTATTTACAACAGCCAAGACATAGGAGTAACCTAAGCGTCCATCGACAGATGAATGGATAAAGAAGATGTGCTATACATATTAAATGGAATACTACTCAGCCATAAAAAGGAATGAAATAATGCCATTTGCAGCAACATGGATGGACCTAGAGATTATTATACTAAGTGAAGTAAGCCAGACAGAGAAAGGCAAGTATCACATGATATCGCTTATATGTGAAATCTAAAAAATGATACAAATGAACTTATATACAAAACAGAAACAGACCCACAGACGTAGAAAACAAACTTATGGTTGCCAAGGGGAAAACAGGGGGGAGGGATAAATTAGGAGTTTGGGATTAACATATACACACTACTATATATAAAATAGATAATCAACAAATACCTACTGTATAGCACAGGGAACCATACTCAGTATTTTGTAAGAACCTATAAGGGAAAAGAATCTGAAAAAAAAATATGTATGTATAACCGAATCACTTTGCTTCACACCTGCAACTAACACATTCTAATTCAACTATACTTCAATAAAAATAAATAAATAATTTTTTAAAAAAATAGAAAAAAATAAAGTGAAGGTAACAATAGTACTTATCTCACTATCTCTCATGAGGTAATGTGAGTGATGTGTACGGCACAGTGTTTGACACGTAGTAACAAAGGCACATTGTTGCTGTTTGCTAACTGCCACTCCAGAGACGCGATGGGGATGGAGAGGGCTGGTAGAAGCAAATAGTTTATCTATGGAGTGAATACACGGTGCGAGAGAATGGACAGAAGCACTCGTTGCCGTCGTGGGGACTGCCAAAGAAAATGATATACTTTGGTCTTCCACCTTTATCCTCTGAGATTTATTCTCTCATCCCATCAATTCAGCAATGAGTCTGTAGTAGATTTTAATCTAACTCATACCGTATTATTCTGAGAATCTCTGTGAGACCCCATCACTCTGACTCCAGACTTTCCCCCTTTTTACCTGTTCTGCACTTGTTTTTAAGATCAATCGTCTTAAACACCTAAAATACCATTCTCGATATTTCACTCTTGTGCCCAAAAATGTCCTCTGGCTTTGCCATTGTAGCAACAGCAGCAAGAGGAGGCACAGCCAGAGTTCACATGAAGCGAGCAGCACTTCCTGGATCACAGCTGCTGGGCTATCGGCTGGGGTACAAACAGAAGTAAGGCTCACTCTCTGCCAATCTGGAGGGGGAGGCAACTGATGTGCTAGGGACTGTAGAAGAGACTTATGAAGAATGCCTTTCTGCAGGTTCCTCTCTCAGGGAGAGCTGTGAGAGCAAGATTTGAGTTGAATCATCAGGAATTGGCCACGTGGAGACGGTGGAGAAAATGGAGAGCAAACACGGGAGATTTCCAAGGGGGAAAATCAGCATAAACAAAGACATGCAGTGGTGGTGGAGCACAGGGCTGTCAGGAGAACTCTGAGTGAATGAAGATTAGGGTGGGGGCCAGAGCAAGGGCAGAGCATTTGGAACGAAACCACCAAGGACTGTGTCTAACAGGGTACAGAGTTTGGCTTCCTAACTTTTGAAAGTTTTTAGCCACAGAACACTTTTTGTTCCCAAGCAAAGTCTTATAGTAGTCCCTTAAGCAAATAAAAGACTATCTTGGTTTTGATGTTTGATGTTTAGAAAGGATGGTCTTGAATGGAAAGGAGACCAGTCTTAGCAATAGGTGGTGAAGCTCAGAATTCAGTGTGATTTGAAGGATCAGGCAGAATCAAGAACTATCTCCGGGGTGTAGAATACTACATTTAGCAAATCACTGAACACGGGTGAAGAGAAAATGAAATGCAAGAAGCCAAGGCAGACTTCCAAGCTCTCATTTGAAAAACAAGATGGATGATAAAACCACTAACTGCAATGGGAATAAGGGGAGGGAGGATGGATTTCACTTCATCAGAAGTGGAGCAAGACACTCGGGTAGAGATCTTCAGCAAGAGGTTGAAATTGTAGGTGTGGAGCCTAAGATAAAAGTTTAGGAGTCCTTGATGGATAAATAGATGGCATCTTTAGGTGAATATCATCCAGGGAAATTAAAGACTACAGGAAGAAAGGAGAGCTGAGGTCTGGACCCCAGGGACCATTTGAGGTCTGTGAAGGAGAAGATAAGGAGAACTCAGAGGAGACAGAATTAGAAGGGAACCCTGAACTGAGTGGTGGTTCAGAAGCCAGAGGTGGAATAGGTTCCATGAAAGAGAGAATTGTCCTGAGAAAGAACATTAGAGTGGACCAAGGACTGACAGCACCATGGATTTGGCTGTTGGGATCATTACTGACCTTTTCAAGTATTACAGGCAAAATAAGTGTTGCCATAAGATGAAGACAGAATGGAAATGAAGACAGAATGGTAAAGGCTATTTGTTCGTGGAGAAAAGGAATGCAAGAAGATAAAAATCTATAGATATGCTACTTATCTTTCAAAGTCTTTCTTAAAGCCTTCTTTGCTTACCATAGCCCACCATGACCACTTTCTCCTCTGAATGGAGAAACACACTCTCTCCTCCTCTGAATGGAGAAACACACTCTCTCCTCTTCCCCAAGGGAAGTTCATAATCTGTGTCCTTTGTTTGGGGACTTATCACTCTATCACTCACTACTCTAGATTATTCTATTAGAATTAAAGAGCATTATCTTGTAAACTTCATAGCTCCTAATGGTATCTTACAAGCATCTAAGGCCTGTTGAATTCAATTTATCTTTCAAGGGAATTCAACTCAGTCTCTTCCCTCACTACTCTCTCTGCCCTCTAACACTCACACTGAACTTTCATTAGTTCATGGACTCCACCATGCTTTCTCTTGCCCCTGGGCTGATACCTGAACATTCTTTTCCACTACTATCTAACTCCCCTTCGTTGGAACAAAGTCAATCATCCTTCGAGTGTTGGTTTAGATACACTCCCTCTAGGAAACCTTCTCTGACCCCCTCTAGACTTGGTTGCATGTCCCTTCCGACCAACGCCCATACCTAATATCTTATACATGGATTATCTCTAATAACTAGCTTAGATGAGTAGTAACTGGCTCAGATTATGGGCTCAAATATTTGAGGAAAGAGGAGAAAAGAAGAATGAAGGGAGAGAGGAACGAATAAAGGAAGAGGAAAAGAGGAAAGAAGAAAGGAAGGAAAGAAGAAGAAAGAGTGAATTTAATTTGCTTCTAGTTTCAGCACTGTCATTAACTAGAGGGTTACCTTGGTCTTACATTTTGGTTTGTTAATCTACAAAGCCATGATATCATATTAAATTTCTTCTAGGATCCTTTCCATCTTACAGTGAGATTCAAAAAGAAATCCAGCATTTACGCATGATTCATATTTCTGGATAAAATAACTCCATAACTATATTCTGTGGCTCCCCAAAACTTTTAAGCCTTAATAAAACAATTACCTATTGAACTCTTCTCCTTAAAAGATGACCATGCTAGAAGTCTGGATGAGTTTACACTCACACCTAAGTGACCTTGACCAAATGACATAGCTTTCCTCCAATTCAGTTCCTCTACCTAGAAAAAGAAATGGCGACAGAGGATTAAATGAGAGGGGTAAGCAGCAAAAATGACTTATGAGCTGCCGTTGGCTTTACATAAGTTAGTCATCAGATATTATTTGTAGGTGGCCAGCTTTTAGGTTGGAGTTTCATTTAGAGAATAGCTACCTTGATTTAAGAAAAGTCACTACTTGATACATTAGTCACGGCTAGTGCAGTTACAATCAATATTCAGTGTATAGTTATGTAAACAATTTAATAAACACTTAGAGATTTAAACTTATTCCCAAGCAATAGGAAGGTAATTTATTTACTGTGAGCTACTGAAAGGCTGAGTGTACATGCCTTTCATGGGAACCCAGCACACATCGTGATGCTTGTCATACTCTTCAACAGGGACTACTGCCTGGAAAATTGCGGTAGAGGTTTCCAATTCAAGTGGGTGCCTTCTCACCCTTCAAAGAAGTTACAGATTTTCAGTCTCTTCCTGGCTATGATCAACCTCTCGCCTTACTGACAGAGTTTCAATTTAGCCAAACCTCACTGAAACAAATGACTGCTACACCATACTGTTTCTTATTCTCTACCAAGGAGTTAAGTTTCACTTAGCAGAACATTCATCAATGAGTAAGAAAATGTACACAAATACAAATAAAAATGGAAAAGCCGACGCCTTACAGTTTTTTGCCTTATGTAAGCTAAATTTTCTTCCACTGGAAACAGAACTACTTGTGCAGGTGGTTGGTAAATGCTACCAGCTGCCCTGAGGCAATATAGGTTTGGAAACAGAACCCTGAAAAGAAGGATGGAGAGAGGAAAAATAAAGAAATGGGTGTGGAATAAGACTCTGTATTGAACTAATTCCCTGGGTAATACAGGAGACGGGGAGAGCAACTTCAGTCGTAAACAGTAAGCAGAATTTCCATTCAGCTGGCCTGCAATAAATTTATTTTTCCAAGAAAATGAAATGGAACAAGAGAACAGACATACCTGCTTTATGTTAAAGAAAAGCATGTATGAACCTAATACAGGAGGAAGTTGTTTAAGACTGTACATCCTTGAGAAAATATTACCTCCATAATAGTGCCAGGGTCTCTGTTAACTTGGGTTATCAGCTACATAAATTAGACGCACACTGGGGCAGTCTAACCTGTACCGTCATCTGCAGTGCTCACAGAATGTGTACTTCACTCCATCATTTGCTTCCTTTTGTCCTCCTTCCTACTTGCTAAGTTATTTTTTTAAAGGCCTTTGCTGTTTCAACTCTCTTATTATCCATATTGTACCCATTGGAAAAATGCTGAGAAAATAAAGGATCCATGTAAATTCTAGTAATAAAATTAGCAATACCAAAATAGGAATTGGAAGAGAGTCACATATGCAGTTTTAAGGAACGTGATTCTCTTTTGATACCAGAAAACCTCTTTCCTTTAAGCAAGTTCTTGACAGTGCCAAGAATTTAACTATCAATCTACTTAATGTCAGCTTCTTTCCCACCCTGATGTGGAAAGCAAGAAACAGGACGAAATGGAGAAAGGAAAGGGGAGAGAAAAATAAAAGAAAGAAAAGGAGAGGGAATGAAGAAAATAACCAGAAGAAAGAATGAGAGAAATGAAGAGATAAATAGGGAATTGTGAACCTCGAAAGACAAGAGGTGGAGACTTAAAGAAGAAAAAGTCAACTGGACATACACATGCTCAGCTTCTGTATAGCTTTTTACCTTGCTGAGTAATTTGGGAGTACCTGAAAAGCTTTATCCTGATACGGAAAAATCACCGCCATGTACAACCAAGATGCTGACGCCAGTACAGGAGTATTTCTGACACCTGTAGAGGGAATATGGGTGCCTGCCCTTATGGATAGAGGTTTATGGTACCATTGTTGCTGAGTCTGCCGCTGCATGGCTCTGCTTTGTGCAAACATTGTGAACTCAGAGTCTTAACCCGAAAGGAGCCTTCCAATCCCATTTACCAGCTTCAAATTCTAATTCTCAATGGCACATAATATCCCCACATGTGGGTTTTTAGGTCCTCAACAAAGCTGAATGAAACCATTCTCTTATTAAGCATGGAATTTAAGAACCAAACTGCTGCAAGTTGAAACATCAGTCACAGATTCTCAGAACATTACGTTGCAAAGGCTGTGATGAAGTTGAGGCACTGCCCATATTTCCTAAAGTAATGACACTTCATCTTAAAGGCCCACTCAGTTGTGTCACATTTGTATTTGCATCCTGTAATGTGAATGTATTAGCTCCAAATTGTTCGGTAATAAATCATCATCAGAGAAATATGTTTATTTTTATTTTTAGTATTCATGACTTGCATGATCCTAGAACAACATATATTTAGTACTGCAGAGCCATGAATCCATAACTTTGAGAGAAATGGCTTTATAGATATCATTAAGGCCTATGTTGCTTTAACAGTTAATCACATTTTCACTAATAATGTGACATAAGTCCTTTACCTAAAGAGTGACAAATGAATGACTCTTTTGCTTGCACTAAAAAGTCCTCTATTTGACATTTACCAAGGGCAGAGGGAAATCCAGTATAATCGCTGAAAGCTTTGCCTACAGCGCTATCAATACTTTCATTCAGCCAACAGACTTAGCCTTCAGTTAGGGCTCCTTGAGTCCCCAAACTGCAGAAGGGAAAAATCCTTCGGGACTGTGCTGTAACTTGGAACTTGGGGTCACGTGGTGATGTCTCAATGAGCCCTGAATCTTCTGGAGAATACCTCAGATAGCTGGCCCAACAAAGACAAATATTATGGCAATGAAAAATAAATCTGCCATTTTTAACCTTTTCAGGGAAAGTAATTCACTTATTGGCTTTAGTTAAAACGTCTTACCTTTCTTCCCCTTTTTGTTGTATCTGTGAGTAATTTCTCCAGTCACATTGTTTATAGGAAATGAAGTTATTCGTAATCATGCCTTAAGAGTATGTACACAAACTGGACATCCTAACAGACCACTATGTATTAAATTCCTGATTGTTTGACATAAATTCTCTCTCTCTCTTTCACTCCGACAGGAATCTTCTCATTTATTTACGAATAGGTTAAGACCTTCGCCTTGTTTCTAACTATGTTCCTAAGTGCTAACATATATTAAGTAAATTTAGAGCCTCTTCTGCATAGGAAACAAATTAAATTGGTTAAACATGGAGAAAGACTAAATGTAATCCATCTCTTGTCATGTTTATGATATCTGAACTCATCTTATATGAATGTTCCAATTTGGCTGTCGTAGCAGATGGGCTGCTTATGAGAAACCATAACGACAGACACAGAATGTGATAATATAAATCATAAAGAAGATAAATAATGAAATTCTTTTAAAATAACTCTGGTTAAATATTTAGACAGTCAATTTTTAAGCTTACTCGCACACAAAAATAGCATTCACATATCTAGGCAAGGAAAGAATGGTGCTCAACCATTATATAAATATAATCTAAATCTAAACATTCAGGATGCAAGGTATTTTAAAAATCTGGGTAAATTTTTAGCAAACGGTAAAGTAAGAGGCCTTTTCCAGCGGTACTCAAAACAGGAGAGGGCGCTTATGAATATCTCTTTATACAGATACCCCACCACCTATAATTCCGGAATTAAGTAAAGCCTCCTAAACTAGGATCTATTTCTCACGATAGAGGAAACTCAATATCTCTCTGGATGGACAGCATGGGGTCCATGACCCTGTTGTCAATTTGTATCAATTTGTGACCTTGATAGTGTTTAGAGTTTGCAACTGTTTTCAAGTGAGTCTGGTCATCTCAAAAACCTGAACATGGGTCAACAATTATACAGATGAGGAAAATACAGTTCAGAGAAGTGACTTGTCCAAGGCCACATGTTCATACATGCTGGAGCCAAGATTTGAGCAGAGGTTTTTGATTCCTAAACAAGTGCCAGTTCTCTTAACCATGGTACCTCAGCAAATTTAGAAAGAAGAGCCAGTGATAAAGGGATATGGGGGCAAAGCCTGTACAAATGACCAGCCTGGTAGGTTGGGAAGAGGGGCCTGAAGCCAATTATGTTGTGTATCAATATAAATCTACCTTACTAGGGAGCCAAATCTACTCTCAGACTTTCAGCATGTGTGAAAGTGGATGATTTTACAAATAAATCTGTGATTTGGTGCACTGTTTCAGCCTCTAAATAGGAGGGCCTGTTCCCATCTGGAGTGCTAACTCCTCTCCCACCTCTACGGCAGATTCCTAGTAGGTAGCTGTGCTCCAACTGAAGTTGCATTTGAGAGAGTTCTTAAAATACTTTTCTATAAGATGGCATTTGTTCCTCTCTCCCCTCTTTCCTTGCTTTCTCTCGTTCCTTATTATTTATTGAGCTCCTATTACATGCCAGGCTATGTGACCGTGAGCAAGGCGGCCGTAGGCCTAGGCTTCGGAGCACCCAGTAAGCTGGCATATACAGAAACATAAGGAGGCACTGTCAGGTGGAAGGGAGCAGATAAGAGCGCCTGCCTGCACCAGGTGTGCAGTGGCAGGCAAAGGGCCAGGAGGGCATATGTAAGATTTCCCAGATGAAGGCAGATTTAAGTTAAAAGCTAAAGGAAAGTAGGATTGACCGGATAAAATGGAGGAGGGCAGTGTTCTGTCTTAGAGGTTGGAGATGAGATGATGAATAATATGTTGGGGTGCTTTTGTTTGGGGTGGTGGGAGAAAGTGGGGAGACAGTCAGTGAAAGGGGGAAGAGAGGGGGAGAAGAGAGAGAAAAAAATATCCTTGTCACATCACAAAAAAAGGAAAAATAGGAGCAAAATCATCAAAACCTGATTTGGTGGAATTTTTTACACTGTAAATACATTGGCGTGCTCGGAAAAATTGGGGAAAAAATGCATGTGCATTGGGGGTTGGGGTTAAAGACTAGGGTGGACAGAATAGGTCTGTAAGCGCCATTCCAGTAGCATCAAATAGCTGTCATCTTTGCTGGTTCTGTCTGGCCTTAGAGTAAAAAGTTTTACCTACTAGACTGTTCACCCACTAAGTCAACCTAAAAATGCAAAACTCTGGGCGTAAATTTTGAGATCACAGCCAAGGATTCATTGTAGGCCTGGAATGAAGTCTCAATTTTTTTCACCGAGAACCCATGTTTTTTTTTTTTTTTTTTTTTTTTTTTTTTGCGGTACTCGGGCCTCTCACTGTTCTGGCCACTCCCGTTGCGGAGCACAGGCTCCGGACGCGCAGGCTCAGCGGCCATGGCTCACGGGCCCAGCCGCTCCGCGGCATGTGGGATCCTCCCGGACCGGGGCACGAACCCGCGTCCCCTGCATCGGCAGGCGGACTCTCAACCACTGTGCCACCAGGGAAGCCCGAGAACCCATGTTTTAATGTTTGTTTATTTTTGATTCAAGATTTTTTCTAGAAATATTGAATTGGAATGACAGAGCCCATACCTTTTGGGTGTAATCTTATAAAATATGTTTACTAATTCAAGGTAGTGATGCAGAATATATCAGACATGACACTATTCAGATATAACTACCAATATTTTAAAGGAATATATTATATATATTCCCATTTATATATTTCTCTATATATTCATATATAATATATAATTTTTCCTCTCTGAGAAAATTTTCTTAGCATTTTCCAAAATTTCAAATAATTTTTCATCAAATTTTTTTTTTACCTATACTCCTGTGCCTTCCATGTGATGAAAATGATGACCAATTTTCTCTGTTCTATTATCCTGTAATTAACCCAGCTGAAAATGTTATAAAAAGAATGTGGACACTGTTGTAAAAGAGTATGCAAAAAAGTATGCATTGACAATTCCTTTTCATTTTTAAATTGTCAACTGCCAAACCGGTATCTTGCCATACTTACTTTGGATCATGTAGGATTAATCAAGAGAACTCAAACTGGTCCAGCTCGCCACATTAATGATGTCCATTGAATAACCGAATTGTCTACCCTATTTGGGAGTGCTTTCGTACTATCGCAGATAGTGTGAATATCAATTTTCTAATTGCAGTACATTTCACCAAACCTGCTGCAAAATCCACCCTGAATTACTACTACCTATACTGTTACTCTGATTTGGAAAATGACATAGGCATTCATTCAAGATATGAAAGTGATATCTTGTTTATTCATTTTTATCATTGGAGTCTGTTGGATATTGGAGCTCAAGGATATGCAAACAGGGACAATCAATGGCTCAACAGCAGCCTGGAAATTGCCCTATTCCATTCAGTCATTTTATCAGTGACTTGGATGAAGTGAGGAGGGGATGATATCCAAGTGACGGAAACCTGAGAAACCGAGTAGGCCTGGGTAAAAGTAGAAAGACAATGAAATACAGAACCCAGATATTAGGTCAGAGCTATATGTTTAAATTAACTTTTAAAATTTAACAGACATGAATGTCCTGCACTTTCATCTAAAAAATTAATTTTCTAAATATTGAATGGAGAAAGACCTGACAGTCACAGTTCACATGACACAGACATAGGGATTTTTTTCACTGCAAGTTCTATAGCTCAGACTGTGATATGATTACCCAAAAAGCTACTACAGTCCAAGAGTATTCTTAGAAATATAGTGCTCATAGCAAGGGAGTAAACAGTTCTCTTCTCTGCATTTGCTGGACATCCCTGGTATTGATGATGTCATCAAATGGGCAGAGTGAATAAACTAAGGACTGAGGAGGTCAGTTCTTTGTGCTGCGGTCTTTGGATCAACCCTCTCTGCCCTTTGGATTTTTCCTCTAAAGGCTAACATAAATAAGTTTTCACATCCTAAAACATTTACAGAAGGAAGAATTAGTAGTCTAAAAATGTTTAGAAACACAAAAGAGGTCTTCCGTATTATTACACAAAAATATGTGAAAAAGGAAAACACATGAAAGCAAGGCTTCAATATTTTCACAGAAAAACGTCTGAAGAAAAATACTAAATAATAAATATTTAATGTAATTTGTAAAGATTACAGGGTGGAAAAGCTAAGGACTATCCTGAATTTTTGGAATGTTAATCACTGATTTCAAAAAGACGTTACAAATCTAAACTCACTGGTATTTGTTTAGGTACCAAAAACTAAACAGCATTTGTGCTTATTTATAACTTGTATTTGAAATTGATCTAATCCAATGGCTTCATTTTATTAAATTTTTCTCCTTTTATTTTTTCACTTTGTGCTCTGAAAATACATAACAAAGGTAACAAAACTTCCCCCCCCAAATACTAATATGGTATTAGTAAATGATTACAACACTTTTACGTAAAACCAAATGTGAATTTTATTGTATGTTTACTCACATTGTGGTGAGACTGTAGATTTTAAAATCAATGAACATTTCAAGATGAGTAAGCATAATCTGAGAAACAAGTAAAAGTTTCTGATAAATAACAAAAAGTATCTTCTCTGCTATATAAAAACCAAATCCTCAAAAATGCCTCTTTATAAACATCTCAATAAATAACAACAACAATAATATGGACATGTATGCATATATTTTTTTCTTCTGAACAACATGCCTCAGGAATTGCTCTTCTGGGAAGCTGCATTTGTGTGTATATTTCATGCTGACACTATGAAGAGACTACATGCAGTTTGGGTGTTACTCCTGAAAGCACCAAAAGTCCTAGGCTTATCTGTACCAGGAATAGTCCCCTCCCAGCTTCAATCATTCAACCTCAGAATTAAATATAGCATCAGCTAACATAATATCAGACTGAACTTGCTCAAATGGCTTTTATCATTACAAACTCACATGATTACACTTAGATTCTGAGTGCAAATACTGTGCCATTTAAGAGAGCAAATAGGCAATTAGCCACGACCCCCAAAAAACATAGTACACAAAAGAGAAGGATATGGTGAGAGTGCCCCAAATTGAACCCATGTCCCATCTCAGCCACCTACAGCTATTATTCTAGCAAGCTATGAAAGCTCTTTCAACCTTAATTTCCACAACTATTTAATAGGAATCCTTAGAGTTCCCCTGTTTGCATAAATTTTTTGTGAGCATCAAATCAGATAATGCATGGGAAATCACTTGCATAAATAAACCTTGCAAAATAAATATTGCTGTTTCAGCTAATCCCTGTTCATATCTCTGCACTGTCACTGTTCCATTGTAATGAGACAAGAATCTGCATATCCTGAGTGAAAATGAGCCCTCTGTCCAGGTATATCTGCCCAGCTGTGCCTTTCCTTGCAGGGCGAGTGGCCATCACATGTAGAATCCAAATCTGACCACTGGAGATTGTAGAATACGGCTAAAAGCAAAAACCTGAAGTATTAGCTGTGTCTGTTCTTTATTCTTAGAATTTACTGGCTTTACAGAAGCATACGAAATGGCTTACAATTTTATAAGGAAAAAAGATACAAGCACAAAAAGGGTAGAGCTAAGTGATAGATAGTTTCTGACTAAGCCCACAATCATTTCTCGTCAGGCTGTAAAATAACTTTTATTAATGCCAATTAATTCCTTGCACAGCCCTGTGTCACTTTATAACCCTCTGCTTAAAAGAAATCAATTGCATGAGTTCAGCTGAGAAATAACCATCATAATAGATGTTTTCCCTCTCGCCGTTACTTTTTTCTGATAGCCCTTAAGGTGGTCAGAGGTAAAAGCTAAAGATGCATTGTAGCCCGAGGGATGATTGAATGAAAAAAACGGGGGATGGGAGCAGAACCTACTGGAATAGACCAATTTCCCACCACTGCGAGCCGGAGCAATTGATTGATGAATCCTTGCTCTGTCAAGAGGCAGCCTTCAGATTTGATCACATAAATACTCATTCAACTCAAATTCTGCTTGACAAGCTTCAGACAGCTTTGTTCTGTCACAGATATCATTGGAAGGAAAATGCTCCATTAATCATCCTTAATTAACTTTACCATAGTCTGCTGAAACCAATATGCTCTCTGGCTAAACCTTGTACTTAGCCAGGATTCTACAGTTATCAAATAGAAGAGAGTATTTCAAGTTCCATCTTTCCTATTACTACTAATTAACTATAGGGATTCGGCATGAGTAGAGCTCAGTGGAAGTTATGCCCATTGATTAGCTGAGATAGCTTATCAATGGCTACATTCTTCGCTAAAGGAAACATAATTTTAAATATGACTGATCTACATGAGATGGCGTTTTATAACTATATCTCACTTGATGTTCATAAGTTGTTTCCTCCCCAATTCTCAGGTATCATATGTCCTAAGACATTTTTAAGTAAGAGGAAAGAAAAATTTAAGAACAGCAACAATAATAGAGTCTTAATGTGAAAAATAGAGTTGTTAGAGACACAAAATGGTTTAGTGCTAAATATTGGGTTGGCCAAAACGTTCTTTCGGTTTTAAGTAAAAATAAAAGGCACATTTTTCATTTTCACCAAGAACTTTATTGAACAACGTATTCATTAACCGAACGAACGTTTTAGCCAACCCAGTATATAAACACACACGCACACACACACCCCCCTCACTCTTAAGAATGGCTCAAATTTTCATAAAACTTTAATATGAACATGGTCTCGTTTTGATTTTTGCTTAGTACACTTATGAACCATTTTCTCATTTTGGAATTACTTCTTGGGAAGTTTTGATAACAAGGATCACGCTTCAGCAGTAATGAGGGCAAAAACAAAAAAGGGAGTGTTCACACTTTAAATACAAATAAAGTGCAATATGTGACCTATAATATAATAAATGGATAGAGTTGTCAGTATGTCCCAGGCCACTTCAGATGATGTCTGCTCGTCCCGAGGCTTCCTAGGTTTCAAGACAGATGTTCTAACAGCTTTGGACTGTAGTCGTGTTTCTGTGAGTACAGGCGATCTCAATCAGAATGTCAATGACCATCACAGACTGTGTGCTTTTAAAGCCAGATGAGCCACAGTAGAGTTACAAGAAACTGGTATTTGCATCATAAAATTCTCTAATCATATAGGCGCTCCTGAGAATTGCCTACAGAAAGGCAAATGGACTTGCAGAGCAATGAGGGTGCGCAAGCTCACTGTATGTGTGCAAACTAAGAAGAAAATTGAGGTTTCTGAAGTGATGAGCTCAATAAAGACAAAATGTTCTGAAAATGACTGTCCCTTTTTAAAACCCGTGGTCAGGCACTGTGCCACAGCAGACATAACATTTTGCCCCTCACACCCCAGGAGAGGTAACAATGTAATATTATGACATGCATTTGATTTATCATTGATCTTTCTAAGACACTTCTTAACGAGCTATAGTTTTCTAATTGGAGGCAGAGTAAAAAGTCTGTGGTAAAGCCCATCTCTGTGAATGACAGATTTGTTAAAACAAATACCAAGTCATGTCCCCTTTGTGCAAAATGATATAAAGAGCATGTTTTCATGGAAATCCTAAAACATAGATTTTATTCACCAACATTAAATTTTAAAACTATATATGTGTGAATGCTAAAAAAATGATTTAAAAATATGTAAACTAATTATGACTCTTATGACAATAAAAGAGGATGTCAAGTCGGTGGGACCAATTCATAGCGACAGACGCCTTCTTTATTAAAAAGGTTTAACTATTTTATATTTAGTTATTACAAAATAGGGTTTTACTTTGGGGAAAATACATCTCTTAAATCAAATCATTATATAAAACTGTCATTCCCATTGCTTTCTCCTTTCCTGGGCGGTGGGGAGGGCAGGGGGGAGGTCAGAAATAAAACTAGGTGGATGAAATCCTCTTGTTATGTTGTTTAACATTATAAATTCTGGTTACTATTGCTTGTCTTATGCTTTACTTCCTCCCTCTGTTTTGGTACCATAACTTCATCCATGGCTTAGGCACGAAGGTCCCATCGCAAAGTCTTTATTTCTCTTCCCCTCATTCCATTCCCAGCCTCTCTTCCTTTATCTACTTTCTTCCCTTACCATCGACTCATTTTCCTTTGCAGACCTAACCCACTGTTCATTTCTTTTTTGCTCCTTCCAGTAGAAATCTACTTCCTGGCCACTCTTCTTTCTGCCCTTTTCGGGTTCAAGTGCCTTTTTGCTAATTACCATGCTGGGAAGTGGGGACAGAACACCACATATAACAGGCCTGGGCAGCAGAGGGGAGGTAGGCACTGAACCCTAAATCCCAATAATATTTGATAAAAGATACGGTAGAAATTTAGTGTGTTATGGTAACAAATAACTGGAACATAATTTAGTCTGTGAAGAGCAGTCAGGAGAAGTTTTTCCTGTGAAGTAACAATTAAATGGAAACCCAGTGGACAAATAAGAGTTTTCTAGATAAAGAAGAGGGAACCAGGGGTGGTATGTATAAAGGTCCAGGTGAAGTTCGTTTATTCATCTGTTCACTACTTATTTACTGATGGCCTCCTAGGTGCCTACATCTTACCTGTCTCCTATGTCACCTGTATTGGTCTTTCATTTGTTGATTTAAAACTGTGATATTTGGGAAATTAGAGTGCATAGATTAAAAAAAAAAAACCCAAATAAACCTGAACTAGAAATTAATTTTAGAAACAGTGGAGAATGAAATGAAGACTACATTATAGGTTACTGTTTGTTTAGAGCCTGCTTTGGGGATACTTCTATTCTTTCCCTTCTGTCTCCACCCCAGCAATAGCTGAGTGGATTCCTGCTGATGGGGGCCCCCTCGTTCACATTGCAGTGGGGACTGGTGGAGAAGGAAAAATGATGGGAGGAAAGGGGAAAAAAGAACACCTCACTCTTCTTTCTGGTAGTTAGCATTGTGATGCACTTTAGAAATTCCTCCCTAAACACTATATATTTGACATATACAACAACATGACTGCATCCATTTCTGGGTCTTAACAAAACCCGGAAGGGGAACGAGCAATGGCCTTCTTATAACACTCCAAGGGGTGTTGCCCCTTGCCAAACTGTGCTAAAGAAATTTGATTAGTGGTCATTTCATAAAACATACTCTCAATATATACATGTTTTTAAAAGTCAGCTTGGTGAGCTGTGAAAATTGTAGGCTCTAAATATACAAGGGAAAGTTGTTGACAGAATCCATTTGGGAAGAATACAACTTTGCTTGTGTTATTTAAGATATTTAATATCAAGGCATACTAAAATGTTCTCTATTTTAAGCAATGAAATGAGTTAAGGAGATTCACATGTATGGAGTGGGAGTCGGGGGAGGGCCATGAATGTCCTTCCTCATTTCAAAGGTCAAAGACAGCATTAATTATTTTTAACTAATGTCTATTTAACCACATGCAAACTTAAATCAGTTTGGGTCTGACCGATTCAAAGCCGTTCTTCGGTTCCCTGCTCGGCTGCAATAATTGACTAGGTTAGACTTTGCAAAGGTCAAAAGAATGGACTCAGTTCATATTATTTCAGCTAATAACACAGTTCTTAAATCAAAATTTGAGAATTGATCTTTCAAAGTCACTTTTCCTCTCTATATTCATATGTAATTTCAAATTAAAGGATAGATGGATCCAAACCTCACTTTTTATTTAATTACTTTTTAGTAACAGAAGACACAGTGGGAGGGTTTTTTAACAAGATCTAGGTTTGTCTCAAAAAAAAAAAATTCAAAAGAGAATTAAGAAAACCATGGGAAACTTGGCATTTAGTGAAGTTCTAATGAATGCAACTGGATGTGGGCAATCTGAAGGAAAAAATTTAGACGGACATAATGCCAAGCAAGAGAGAAATGAAAACGATCTTAGGTGAAGTTCAGGCAAAACGCAGTGCACAGTAGAGTCAGGTATTTTGGCAATTAGGTCTTGCAAGACTTAAAATATCACACTAAACGTTAAAAATGTTGCTTTAGAGTCGGGTCTACCCCAGATCACTTAGCACCGTCTGCCCAGGCTTGCGCCTTTTGTTGAGATCAGAGTTTCATCCCAGCTTTGTCCTCCCTCTCCAGGAATGGTCTCCCTATCCCTGGTGTGCCAGGGTTGTTGCAGATCATCACTCAAATGGTACATGGAATCTACCTTCTTCCCCCCAAACTTTCCTGACTAATCTATGGTCAGATGGTGATTTCTCCTCAAGGTTCCCTTATCAAACCTTGCAGCTCCCCCAAGCTGTCTCATCACTCCACAATGTACATTTACCCCTTGGCCTGTAGATAATGAAATCTTTATTGAATATGTACATCTGCTCAAAGTTTATTCAGTTGCATGAACATCTTTCAAATGTATTCTATGACAGTTTCACCTCTCACACCTTAGATGACAGAGAATATATATACTTAATGCATTTTGCATTATTCCTAGCACGCCACCAGGTGCTGATAATATTTAACAAGTGTGTTTGATTATGACATATTCAAATGTCATTTTAGACACACAAGAAGTGTGTGTGTGTGTATGTGTAGACAAAATGAAATTCAGAAAGAGAAAATCTCTTCTAAAGTAAAATTCAATCCCTGATTTAGCTATTTTCAAACCATATCCCAATACCACATTAACAGAACCAAAATGAAATGGAAATAGAGGGTTATATTATTATCCATTTTATGTAGGGTCAGGTCTTTTTGTCTGAATTAATTGGTTCCTTTTTCATTAGCTGATTAGAAAACTTCATCCTCTGAAGCTGTACTACTAGAGACCCAGCCCATTTTAAAAAGAGTTTTCAAATCAAGGTTTGTATAAAGTTTAAAGGTGCTTTCCAAACCTTGTTGTAGATTTCTATAATAAATATATTTTATGGTGGATTACTCACCAATCATTCAATCTATAAAGCATGCTGACTATATTTAAACCTGGATAAGGTCCATTTTTTCCGTATGTCAAAATGCCAGGTTGGCTAAATAATCTTACACTTCTAACCATGCTTAAAGAAATATAAAATTTATGTATGGGATGAGAAAGACATTCATAGATAATTTTTCTGGCTTCAGTACCAAGCACATTCATATTTTTCTCCTAAATCTGAAACCAAATGTTTGGTTTCCTAATATTTTTCCTGTCTACTGGATTTTTCTTTCCTTCTTCCATGTGGTCACTCACAGCCTGGCCTTTGTGTATGCTCCCAAGAAAGAATTGTTTATTTATATTAGCAGTCCTTTCTGGGGCTCCCTGTAGACACTGTTTCCAATGGCATGCCGAGTTACTAAGCTTTTATTGTTGACAAGTGGTAGGTGGGATCCAAGCTTTTGTGGTTGAATTGTTTATTGATAATTACCTGTTAATTACCCCACTGCCTGACTCCTGTAATTTACTCTAATCATTACTTTCCTTTTTCTTGAAAACCATGGGCACAAAAAACAAAAGTGAAGAGAAAAAATATACTTCCTTACCACCTTAAAAAAAAAAAAAAAGATTGGTTTTTTAATTAAAACCATTTAGAGTCAGAACATTTCCTCATCGTATAATATTTGGATTTGGAAAAGCAAACCAGCGTTATTAATGTAATTATAACTATGCCCCGTAATTGATTTATAACTGGTGAAAGTAATTTTGGGTGGCAATCATCAAATTAGGTGTCAAATAGTATTCTTGAGTCATTAGTGTTTTATTTTACTATAGAATGTTTTCCTTCCTAGAGCTGGCCAGAAAATCTTTACTAAATGAAAGGCTTGAAACAAAATAGACTAAACTCCATATTACTTGCTAAAGTTTGATGCTTTTTTATATCAAGATTCCAGCATCCAAAGTTTTATTCCAATGCAGTTACATAATACTCTTGATTCCCCAAGATAATGGATAGAGAGGCCTTCACACTTTGAACAGGGTTATCATTTCTATGGTACAGTCCTCCCTAACCAGCCATGGTGTAAGAATGTATTGATGTCTGGGGAGATGGTGCTCAATGGACCGCTTCAGTTTCCATGCATCTCAAAAAATCCCCCCTAATCCTCACTCCCCAAAGCTCTTTCAATACTAAGAGCATCTGGTAAAATACCTTGCCACTAGTAAAAGTTTTGAGTTAACAATTGAGTCTGGCATTCTGAGAATCAAGATTAGCTCTGCCAGGCAAACAGATGGATTTATTAGGCATATATTCTTGAAATGTATCATACAAGGGACTGCAAGGAACAACCAAATGACATCCTAAAATAGCAAACCAAAAAGAGCCCTGAACTAACCATAGCCATCACTCAGGCTTTCTCACCAACCTCCTCTTGTTTCCCACCTTTTCACTATATTACTAGGCATTTTCATATTGTGTTGAAGGTAAACACGGTCAAGGCGAACCCACGAACTTTGTTGGAGGCTTTGACAACAAATTTCAGAACTGTCTGTGGTTCACACCAACCACTTGACCTCGACAGGAAGCAGCACAGAGATGAATGGCAAGAATCCTTGATGTGCATTATGGCAATCGATCTACACTCATCTTCCATGGGACTCCCCACGCTAACGGCAGCTCTTTTAAAAGAACAGGTCATTTTAAAACCACAGTGAAAAGAACATGGCGCTTAGAGTTCAAATAGCTGGATTGGAGTCTAGGCTTGACACCTACTAGATGTATAAACATGGACAAATCACTTAACCTCAATGAACTTCTTTTAAAAAATTGGGATAAAAAAATAACAACCTTGATCCAACTCGTTTCTTGAAGTTCTTATAACGATGACCATGATGTAATGATATAATAATGCACGTGAACACACTTTATAACACTGAAAAGCACTGTCTGATTATAATAATCATTATTAATCGTGAATAATAATAAACACCCTTTAAAAAAACCATTAAAAGAACTTTGCTGGACATAGGGAATAAATAGAAGGTCAAAACTATTTAAAAATCTAAGTAAGAGTGTCAATACACACACGTTATAGCATTTCTAGAAATATTTTTCCTAGGGAGAGATTAAAGTCAGAAGAGGAAATGGAACGGCTTCAGTTGCTGTCATTGCATTCTTAGTATTTTCCTTGGGAGAATGAGCCTTGTCAAATGGAAAGACTGAAATGAATACATTTCTCAGCTGCTTAGCAGATATGTTTTCCAATATAAGCTAAACATTTCAACCAACCTCACTTCCACGTGAATGTTTACACTCCCGAATAGATGATGGGAACATTAAGGGGAATGGGTTGATCTTGGCCTTGGAATTATATGGCCTAGGTGTAAATTTATTCTTAATCTCCAGCTATTATGTTTTAACATTCCTAGCTGAAATTTGGTTGAGCTATCAAATTGTTCAAAGGCCAGTTCATGCCACAGCCCAAGAACCACTACTGCGAGAAGGTGGAAACCCCAAACCACAACCAAGTCCAGCCATAGGGCTTTTCCCCATGAAGGTTACCACAACATACCTAACATTGTTACAGACAAATTGCTACCATTACCAAGCCAAACAATTGTGTTTTTATGTTTTTAAATAGTTTTGGTGACTCTTTAGAAACTTTACAGCTGGAAAGGAACTACATCTTGATGGGGCTACATTTATAGAATTTTGTTCTGTGCCACTTTTTCATCAGTTTCCTGATCTAAACAATAGTCCCAGTTGCCAGCTGCACATCAGTTACTCACAGGCCTGGTCTGGCTCTGTGATTCAGCCAAGCTCTGCACAATCTTCCCAGCTCCCAACAGTTTATCATCATTGTTTTGTATAATTAGAAACAGAATTATTTATATGTCCCTGCTTACTCTTCAAGCAAATTTACAAGGCAACTGTCTCTCTTAATCTACAGTAGACCTAATGTAAACAGTAATGCAAAAGAGTATTCAGATTTATTACATTGCTTCCTTAAAGATCAATATTTAAATGAATACATATTGTGCTAATTTAAACACTGCAACATATCACAGAGCTATCTACACAAGAAATTTACAGTGGCTTAAGACATTTTTATACTCCATCCCTACTTCCTAGGAATACCTTTTTTCAAATGGAAAGAAAAGAAAAAGAGTTACACGTTCAATGTTAATTAGCCTTATTTATAAACGTGCATCTAAACCTGTAACCTCAACAGACAATATATTAAGCTATTAAAAGGAGAATCACAGTTACACTGAGTGTGACCCAGACAAGAAAATGAAGCCACTCCGCCCTACACAGTACGAGACGTCCAGTTCAGAGGAGACCACGGTGAGGGGCTCTGTGAAACCAGCTACAGCCTGCTGATCTTAGAGCGGTTATTTTAGTTTTACTCTGCAGTTCCTGGATTCTGCGGGTTTAAATCAACTCCCTCTCTTTATTTAGACCTCATCGCGGAGCTTTAAAATAGTATCCCGTTGACAAGAATCTGAGGTCCTTCAGACCTAATATCACGTCAAGCTGCCGGGCTGAGACCTTACGTGCCAAGTCCCAGCCTAGGATGAATTTTTATAAGTGAGTTATAAACCCCTCAAAAACAGGGTTTATAATGGAAACGCTGACAGACTCTTAACTATCGAGTTTCTAGTGGGTTCCTGTTTAATATACTGTATTTCTTCCCCTTGAAGATATTAATTTACTTTTTGAAATGTTCATTGCTGAGATTAAGCGTAGGTTTTTGAAATGTGTTCATAGGCAATTTATGCATGAGTAGAAATGTACTCTTCTCCAGATGTACAGAATACTAATTTGAAAATGATTTATAAGCCATACCATACTGTACATTCCATTCCCTTCTGAAAAGTTAAGACAAGCTTTTCCTCTGACATAACAACAGGATCCTCTATATAATGTAAAGAGAGTGTGTTAGCAATAGTTGTATACATTCTTGAGATGTCAACTCTAGGATGGGTCAGAATAGAAAGAGTGAACTGTCAGGACCCGTGGAATAAGGGAGAAATGGGAAGATTCAAGAAGAGGAAAATTAAGAGAAGCACATATGCAAATAGGAACTTTCCATCTTAAGGGAGTATTTTCTGGTTTTGTCCTAACTAGATCTCTTAGAATCTTAGAATGTTAAAACTGAAAGAATTTTACAAATCATCTAACCTAGACATTGCAAACTTGTGGCCTGGGGTCCAAATGAAGTCCAATAATATAAGTAAGGCACATAAAAAGGTTGGCATCTAATGATGTCAATAAGTAACTGGGAAATTTCACCCCAAAAGGAGAATTTCTATTTCTCTTAAAAACTGGAAAGATTTGAACACACCTAACTTGCATTCTCCCATAGAAATGACTGGCCGGAGATGAGGATCGGTAAGTCCCTGGAGAATGGGAGTGAGTCCGCTGCTGTGCCAGTGTCCACTCTTCCTGTTTCACACATTCACGTTATCTTCCCAGCCCCTGATGCATCATGTTTGTGAATCTTGTCTGGAGATTATCTTGCCCAGGAATCCAAGCTTGTTTGTGGCAGGGTTGGGATGAAAGCAAGGTCAAATCTTAACACATTTCCCTCTCTGCACTATCAGCACATTATCCCCCAACATAGTTCCCTTCCTTGGTCAATTCCCTGCTGAGTGAAAGATAAGCCCAGAGAAAAATAAATGCAAAACTCAAAAAACTCAGGGTCTTCAGCAACTATGGCTTCCTTTACGCCCTTGCCATCCAATTTATAGAATGCTTAGTTGAATACTTCGGTGACTCTTCGGAGGAACGAGAAAACCTCTATAATTCCAAAGGGTGTAGTGTTTTAACTCTTGCAAAAACCTTTTTACATCTCGAACACTGTTTCTCAAACCTTGGCTTCACTCAAAAATCACCTGCAGGGCTTCCCTGGTGGTGCAGTAGTTGAGAGTCTGCCTGCCGATGCAGGGGACACGGGTTCATGCCCCGGTCCGGGAAGATCCCACATGCCGCGGAGCGGCTGGGCCCGTGAGCCATGGCTGCTGAGCCTGCGCGTCCGGAGCCTGTGCTCCTCAACGAGAGAGGCCACAACAGTGAGAGGCCCGCGTACCGGTTAAAAAAAAAAAAAATTCACCTGCAGAGTGCTTAAAATTATGAAGCCTGAGTCCCACAACAGATTTATTAAGTTGGAATTTCTAGGTGGGAGATCCAGGCACAATATTTGCAAAACAATTTCCTAGATGACTCTAGTGAACAGCCAGGGTTAACAGGCACTGGTCCACAAGGTAGCTGACTATTTTATTATATTCAAATGGAAATATTAAACATATTTTGGGGTAGGAAAATGATGTGTAATAGAAAATGGCTTGAAAAGCAGTTTTAAACTGCGTCTCGATAAACAAAATGATGATAGAGGGTAAAGAACAAAAAGATCTTAAACATAGTGACCTCTTTCCTCAACGAAGGAGTTACAAGATTATCCATAGCTACTCACTTCATGGTTATGTGCTTTCATCATTGAGGAAGAAAGGTCTTCCTAAAATAGCTGGGAAATAAACAGTGAGCACATAAATGACAGGTCAGGCAGCAAGGAAAGGTGCAGTATCTCTGAAGGATGACACAAGATGTAGAGGAGTTCCAGGTTAAGAATAGTTCTCAGTGTATCCTGGAAAGGAGTTCCATATCCTCAGGAAGAAGAGACTATCTCAGAACATCCCATCTGGATACACAGAAGACGGAAGTCACATTTACAGTAAGAGTTGAGCTTAAGCAGAGAATAAACTATAATTAATATCTGGTAAAATCCGAAGAGCAGCAATTACTCACGTAGGAAGCTCTTTGTAAAAATATGGGTATTATCTTAACAGAAAGACTATACAAAATTTGACAAGGTAACAGGGACGTTTATTAGCTTTCAGAATCCTGGTTACACAAGGGCTAAAGACATAATTTTCTTAAGCAAACAAAAAAACCCTTCCATGTATATACATAATGTATATTTGTGTGTGTGTGTGTGTGTGTGTTATATGCAGATGAAGTTCTATCTGTTTCTAAGAATAAAAGAGTGCTTCCTAGTGTAGATGATATTGATGATTCTTCTTGATACTCTATTTCCAAAGCTAAAAAATCATGAACTTCACAAAAGATTGAGGTAATTAACGCTTAATTGCTCATGTCTTCTGATAAGATTCATCAAATGTGGCCTCACATTGAAAAGCTTATAGTTTAGAACTCAGAGATATTTTAATCAATTTCTGCAGTCCTTTAAAAATTCAGAAGCAGTTCTTCTCGGTTCCCTCCCCTCCCCACCTCGCACCATGCTGACAATGTGCACGATAACAGGGGTTACATATAGAATTTCAACTCTCATATTTGAGCCCCTATAACAAGTCAGACACTGTGCTGGAAAGTTTACATGTGTTATCTTTAAACCTTACAACAAGATAGAAAACTAATTATTACTTTACCTCTTTATAGATAAGGAAATTAAAACTCGGTGAGAGTAAGGAACTTGCCCACACTCACATGGCTGGTTGGTAGCAAATCTGAGATTCAAGTCCAGATGTATTCCAAAGCCCTTCATCTTTCTATTATAATGCACTCTGCTGAGATTTTATATATATATATATAATATATTATATTTTATATAATATATATTATACATATTATATTATATATTATATATAATATATATTATATTATATAAATATAATATATTTATATAATATATATTATATATATACTATAATTTTTTAAGCGAAAGAGTTGGGTACTTTTATTGAAATTTGTGATGCTTCTTGTATAAAATGCCCTCCCTCCAGTTTCCTATCTATTCAAAAAAGCTCATAACAGCCTCTGTTTTTGATTGAAGATGTCAGTTATTAAAAAAAGAGTGGAATTTGTCAAGTCAATAACATTGCTATAGATATCGCAAACTAATGGTGTTAGCAACTTAGAACATATTTAGATATATTTTATTTAAATCAACTTATATGTTAAAGTCAGGATCAAAATAGCCACGTAAAGGTGAAGAAGCATATTTCTAAAGGCACAGAGGCATTACTGTTAAGGATTCTATGGAAATACACAATAGATATCAATATACAGTAGATAGCAGTAATTGAGTGACACGTTGACAGATATTAAGCAGTACAAAAGAGACTTCTCGAAGTAATCAAGGAGAATATGTTACCAATGTGATAAGAAAATGACTTAGGGCTAACTAATCAGAAGAGACAGTACTCTCAGTCTCTCTCTCTCTCAATCAAGCAATCAATTTTATTGAGATATAATTCATTCATTTTAAGTAAGTCGATGACTTTTGACAAATGTATATAGCCACGTAACCACCATCACAATTGAGACATAAAACAGTTCCATCTCCCTCATGTCCCTTTGCGGTCAATTTCCCCTTCTCCATGACCCTCCCCAGGCAATTATTGATCGGTATAGATTAGTTTTTCTATACTAATCAGTATAGACTAATTTCCCTGTTCTAGAATTTTATATAAATGTAATCAGAGAGTATATACTCTTTAGTGTCCAGCTTCTTTTGCCCAACACAAGGTCTGCGAGATTCATTCACTGCATGGCATATATCAATAGTTCATTCCCATTTATCGCTGAGTAGTATTCCAGTGCAGGATACACCAAATTTGTTTATTAATTCAACTATTAGTGGATCTTTGGGTAGTTTCCAGCTCTGTGATATTATGATTAACAGTACAGTGAATGTGTGTTGCCTGTTTTTTTGTGGACCCAAGTTTTCATTTTTCTTGGGTAAACAACTAGGACTGAATTGCTGGACTACAGAGGAAGAAACTTCTGAACTGTTTCTCCAAGTGGAGGCACTATTTTACATTCCCACCGGCAATGTAGGAGATCTCTCTAAGATACACTTTTCTACTTCCAAGGGCCAAATGCTGTCCCTTGAGGCTTGAGACACTATCTCAATGATCAGACAGGTTAGCAAAAAGCAGAAACAAAAAAATAAATGAACACACAAACAAAAACACGATGCTACATATCAACGATCCCAATCTGCGAGTTTAGATTTAAGCCCTCTTCCTTCTCTGCACTCTCTTCTGAAGACGGTTCATCCAGTTCCGGGACTTTAAAGACCATCTATGCTCACAATTCTCAAATTTATATCATCAGTCCTGACCTCACTTTTGAGTTCCAGACCTTTCTATCCAGTTGCCTACTTGCATCTCCATCTAAATGTTTCATAGATATCTCAAATTTCATTTCGTCCATTCGGAACTCTTGAAGTACCTCCCTCCCCACCCACTCCTCATTAAGCCTCTCTTGTCTCACTCATCTCTACCCCCAAAATAACTCATCCATTACCTCAAGCCAATCATATAGGAGTTAGACTCAATTTCTCTTTTTTCTCTCTATCTACCTCCAATCCGTCAGAAAAGACTTTGGGGAGTTCTCTCTTTCAAATATATCTAGAAACTGTCTGCATGTCTCTCTCTCTCTCTCTCTTCCACCTCCTCAAAGTTATCGCCATTCAATGCAGCAGTCACTCCACTATTATCCCTACAATTGGTTCTCCTCACAGCAACCAGAGTGATCTTTAGACAGCATAAATCAGGTCATGCCATCCCCCCTGTTAAAATGCTCTGATGGCTTTCTATTGCACCTAGAATAAAATTCAGACTTATACCATGACCTAGACAGCCCTACCATACTCCCTGCAGAACAGGGCTTGTAGTTAACTCTAATGTTAATGAATAAAAGGGACGGGGTGAAACACATGTGCTTAACTGCTTGTAAGGGGACCAAACTTAACAAGTGACCATTTACACTGTCTTCTAAAACAGTGTGAAGACCTAACAACACAGGCAACCAAAGTAATCAGCTACCTCCACTATGTGTACAGTTCTGGCCCCCAACTAGCCTCTATTATTCCACTCTCCCCTTGTTTACTATGCTTCTGGCTTTTCTGATGTTCCCCAAATATGGCAACCTCCTTCTTGCCTCAGGGCCTTTGCACCTGCTGTTGCCTTTGCCTGACATGCTCTCCTGCCTGATTTTCACATCACCAGATCCTTCCATCATTCAGACCTCACTCAACCCATTTCTCAGGGAAACTTCCCTCACCTCCTCCTTTAAAGTAGCCACCCCCCATCACAAAGCTTAACCCTAGGTACTGTCACATTACCTCACTTTGTTGCTTTCTTTGTATTTTTTACTGTTTGGAATTTGCTTATTTATTTACTAATAGAATATCAATTTTCACAGCAGGAATGGAAGCTCCATGAGGCCAGAGATAATATCTATCTGCTTTATGCTCGACCTGTAGCTTTTAGGCACATTGTAAGTGCTCAAAATATAGCTCTTAAAGTAATGGGTCTTTATAGTAATAAAAAAAAATGAGAACTATGCCTGTGAAAAGTAGAGTTAAGTTTCAAATTTAAAAGCATTTTGGAAGATCAAAAAACAAAAAAGAAGCAAAAAAAATTAGAAAGGAATATATGAGAGCTTAGTTAATTTTATCCTGTTTTGGCAATTTGAAAATTTCCTTTACTTTCCCTTTTTAAAAAATGTTTATTCCATTTGAAATAATCATCTTTTTGCTCCATTTTTACTCTACAGCTCAACTTTCACCTTACTGAGAGTGGGATGGGGGTCCATTTTCAAATAAGGACACACTTGATTAACTCCAAACTGATGAGCCTGAACCAGTTTTAAAGATCGCCAGAGAAGGAAATGCCATAGGCTCTTTTGATGGTTTTAGGTTCTTCTTTATAAACAAACTTAGCTTGCTCTTAGTGCAAAAAAAAAAAACAGCATAGTTATATTTTGTACTCTTTAAAAACTGCCCGGCTTTATTAATATTTTGCTAATAATATACAATTAAATCAATTTCTTTACCCAGAGAAAATGAAGTTTTTATTTGAAAGAGGGTCCTAAACCTGAACCAGAAGTTTCCGTTTATTTTACCAACTGGGACCCCGACTTCAGCAGTAAACACTTCCTGCTCTCATGGCTGAAGGGCCATATATTATCTGAAATAATTTCTTTAGTCTGTGACTTGAGGAAGAAAAGTGACTTGCCCTTATTTATCTTTTTTAGAGGCTACATGGATTTTAGTGTCCTTGAAAACAAGTGATTGAGAGCAAAGAATTAGCATTAACACACATCTGTATGATACCATTCATCTAAAGATCCCAAAACATTTTTGAGTGTCTACACTGCCCCCATCTTTCAACTGCTAGAGCATTTTGGTTGAAGGCAGGCAACAGCTATATTTGTTCCCTTTTGTGGCTTTGTAAAAGCCAACATTTAAGAAAAGTAACATGTATGGGTGTCAGTGGGATTAAGCAGGCCTCACTCAGCTTGCAGTGCCAGCAGCCAAAAACTAAACACACAGGGGATGCCCAGCATATATTTGTCCAATTTAACTTAATCATATAATTAGGCCTTTAATATTAAATAATGGAAAAGACACATTTGAAGGGACACATTGACGTTTGCAAACAGGAAGAATAGAGCTCAGGAGCACTACATTTATTATTAACTTAAAAAAAAAAAGAAAACTAACGCTAGGAAACTCCGTTTTGATGAAAAACAAATTCGTAAATCTTTTTTCAGGTATAGCTTTCACAAGTTCTTGGTCACATTTCAATGAGGAAAAGGGTTTTTTCTGTTGTTTGTTTTTAACTCTCTTTAGCCTTTAAGTCATTGAGTAACCTAATACTAATAAATCCTACAAGATAAGTAATTCAAAATGAGTTTTAAGAAATGTTGTAGTGGATGATTCTGAAAAGTATCTATATATACCTGGATTCATTAATAAGTATATTTTCCTTCATTAGAGGTGCCAACATAATGATTGTTATTTTATAATTTTCTACCACCTAAATAAATAAGTCAAAGTTTACAAGGAAAAATATTCTCTAATATATAAAATATATATTATATAGTGTTATATTTTTTATATATATTATATGTTTTTAAAATCCAAGTAGAATTCCCTCTGCAAAACTCAGAAGATTCAGAAAGCCAAATGCCCAGGCTTCTCTTACAGAAATTTGAAAATAGAAGGGCAATTTTTAAAAAGCCAGTATCATTCACTGAAAGAAGCCATGTTTTTTTAAGTTTATATTAAGTTCCATGCTACGTAATTATTCTCTACACAATATTCTTTGGATTAAACTCTTCCCTAAATAAAGAACAAAAAACCAATCAGAAAAAGTCTTATGAAGTACTTTCCAGAAGAGTCATTGTCTCTCCCCTCCCTTTCCTTTTTTGAAAAAAGCAGACTTTCTTCTAAAGAAGCAATTTCATATGGTGTGTAAAACTGACCTTGGAGAAAAAACAGAACACAAAGATTAATCAATCACTTATGGTAAATTTAAACATGAATCCGTGGAAATTCTCCTTTTCCGAAATCCTCCATTTCTTTTAAAACATTAAAAGAAATAAATAAATTTCTGGTAATAAATTGCGGTGAGTTTTTGCCATATCCTATGTCCTTACTCACTAGGAACAATTGATGCTTGGCACCATTAAACAAGGGTTACATACACTTGTAAAAACAGGAGCCAGTTCACTTTCCCTTTAAGAGTCTTTTAGTAAAGTTATGCTTGTTGATTTTTACTCTCATTATTAAAATTCCTCACTAAACCTGCCTGAAAACTGAATGTAATTCCTTTACCTGATGTGGCAAAATCACCCTCCCCCGCCACACCCCCACCCCCCCCAGGACCATTTTATTACAAAAGAACTTAGATTTCCTTGCTGGGTACAGTAAGAGCCATGTGACTACTGCACTTTCTATCCTACAGAAGGCCTAATATTGTTAATTTACAAAATCAATTCAAGGGAACCACTTTGAAGGCAAACTAGGGTCGTGATCGCTCCAGGAATGACGTGTCAGTTCCAAGGCTGGCATCCCGCCTCCGCTGGCATCTAGCAGTTTTCACTCTTCCAGACAATTTGGCCCTTGATTTCAAACAAATGCATCCTGAAGGCCTAATGCCAGGGATAGTTTGATATGATTTATGCTCTGTATTTTCTCACAACCCAGAAAATTTTAGACCTAAAAGACATATTTTTTCATTATTTAGCGTTCACTGTGAGTCGTGTGTAAGCCAAAGTTATTTTAGTGTCAACCTTAATTTTTCTGGACCTCTGAGTGGAGTCAGCTCAGCGGTGTTTCCACCTCTTGTTTGTCGCACAATAAGAAAGTTTGCTGGCTATCACTGATCCCTAAGTTCCAGATCTCTCCTTTCTAATGAGAGGATGGAGAAAATAACATTTGGTTGCCATTGTTTGATGTCAAAATGACCACCATTAAAACTATTTTTTCCCCAAAGAATTTACTGTTTTAACCAGATTCACAGCAATCCTCTTTTCCTTATTCAGAACTTGTGGGTATGGAAGACATAGATGAATTTCTTTGGAAAATAAAAATCATCTCTTTATTTCCTACTGACCCTAAATATAGAAATCAATTGTGTTGCTTCTAGCAGTGCTCAGGTGTAGGTGTATCTTAAAAGTAATAGTTGAAACGTTCCCAAATCTCTTACATGACATCTGATCACTGGCCACCAGGTCATGAGGTGGTGTGGTTTCCCCCCAGCTTCCTGCATTCATCTTTTTTGCTATTTCTAAAATGAGGAGAAACAAATGCACTACTTATTTAAGCAAACTTCTCTCTAAACAAAAATGCACATTAAGCCCTCTCCTTATCCACTATTTACATAGATCACTTAAAACAGAATACATATACTGCTCCATAATTTAAAAGTCATAAAAATCCACCACAGGGTTTAGCCACTAATAGCCACACAAACAGGAATGGTACCATGTAGAACAATTGACACCCCTACCCCATGGGTTGACCTTGGCTTCCTTGCACAGCCAGGTAACAGGGAGGCAGATTATCCACTATACAGACAGTGGGCACCACAGACTTAGAGGATGAACTGGTGACAAAATGGTGTGGATTAGCATGTCAGAGTAAGCATTGACCACGTGGCTCTCTCCTCACTTCTGTTTGACCCCCACAGGTCAAATTTCTTATCTCTTGCCTGTGCAAGTGAACTACAGCTAGACTTGGATTTATTTTCCTGGCACCTTCCTTTGATTTTTTAAAAACTGTGTATTTTATATTGGAGTAGAGTTGATTAACAACATTGTGATAGTTTCAGGTGTACAGCAAAGCAAAGTGGTACATATATACAACAGAATATTACTCAAAGAATGAAATACTGCCATTTGCAGCAACATGGATGGACCTAGAGATTGTCATACATAGTGAAGTCAGTCAGACAGAGAAAGAGAAATATCGTTGATATCACTTATATGCAGAATCTGAAAAGAAATGATACAAATGCACTTATTTACAAAACAGAAACAGACTCACAGACTTAGAGAACTGAACTTATGGTTACTGGGAGAAAGGATAGTTAGGGAGTTTGGGATTGACATGTACACACTGCTATACCTCCTTTGATTTTTGACAAAACACTTCTGTGGATTCAAGAAGGCATAAAACAAAAAGAGGAAAGGTTCAGATACAGGGTTCCGTTTGGGGTTTGTACTAAGCTAGAACATTACACTTCATACTGCTCAAGTTCAGAAAGACAAAGTAGCAAATTCTTTAGTATTTTGGTAAACTGTCCACAGTTAATAAACTACTTACATGAAATACTTGACAAAATAAATATCGTGTCTGTAATTTAAAAGTTATAAAAATACCAACATAGAGTAGTTTATCTCACTCACCCACAAACATAATAGGTATTTACAGCCTGGCCAAGACACTGACAACAATTTCATTATACATCCTAAATTCTCAGTGTTTCTGATTAAATATTTTTTAATAACTCTAGAGTGAAGTTAATGCCTATGACAGCAATAATTTGACCACTTAAATCATGCCAGGCTAAAACTTTCATAATATAGCTTGAGGGCTGGGGATCTAGAAATTACGTTTTTATATTGAAGGAAAGAGGAGTCTTACTTTGTGCTTTTAAAATAAAGTTTCAAAAATCCATGAATTCTGAAAAGGTACAGAAAAAAATGATTCATTTAATCAAAGTTGTGTGACAGTTTGTGACATTCTGACAAAATATTTTAATATAAGAAAATAAAACTTTCAGCAGAGTCATCAGAAAAGCAGGGCTACTATTTAATTTGTAGTAGAATCTTTTAAATCTTAACGGAGGGCTCTAAAATCAGGTGTATGCAGGCACTAAAAACCTTAGGGACTTGCCAATGTGATGGAAAGTTACTTTAGGCAGTGATCCCAATAATGCCACACTTGGGTGGGAAGTTTATAAGGAAAAACAGGAAGTGATGCCAGGGATCACAAAAGGACACTTCCCTTGTGCTTGGAATGAATATTTTAATGTCCAAGTGCTATGCACCCGGCGGGTAGGGGGAGGCAGTGTCTCTGAGAAAGCCCACAACCTGTGGCCACACAAATTGACTTCAAAAGCTGTGGAATATTGTGTCAGGTTAGTACAAGTTTCTATTCTGTGTTTGAACAGTACCAAATGAGATCTGTATCACTGTTAACTTTTATTTCTTAATCATCCTGAACTAGGTTTGCAAAAAGCCTGCTACTTCTTGCCTATATTCATTCTGGGGATTTAAAATTTCTCTCTTTAATTAATTTTACAATTTTATTTTGACAGAGAGTGTTGTACCTTATTGAATTTAAATTCATCATGACAATGGGTTTGGGTGGGCTTGCAAATTCAGCAGTGAACACTCTCTTCCTAATTATTCCATTCCTCCCACTCACCCAGCCCCACTTGTGTAGCTGCATGTGTGTGTGTGTGTGTGTGTGTGTGTGTGTGTGTGATTTTCTCTGATATCCTGAACCACGGGTAAGCTCCTGAGTGTGTTGTACCTGTCACATCCGTAGCACACTGTACCTCCCAGTGTCACTGCTGTGGCCCTTTTTTGCAGCAACTGTAAAATTCAGCACATTATCCTCACTTGCTATAAAAGCAAACACTGAAGGGTCACAGAATCAAAGGAGTCACTTGCAAATACTTTGAAGGGCAGAGGTACTGAGTTTTCAATTGTTCTGCTTCTACTGAATATCACTCTATAGCAGGTCTTCTTAAAAATCTTAAGATCATTCCTAGATTATAAGGTAAACTTATAGCTAACTCTGTGGCAAAAAATTAGGAGCCTTAATGTATAATTAGAAAATAAAACTTACTTCTTTTTTCAGTGAGACCTAACTGTGAGAAGAGTTTCTACCTGTCCCCCCACCTGCTGACACTTTATATTCCTCTTACTTGTTTTCTTTTTCCTTCTTAACACTTATTTCTATATAATAAGCTACATATTTTTCTTAATTTATTTATTGACTGTTCTTATCAGTAGAAGGAAAAGTCCAAGAGGGCAGGAATATTTGTCTGTTTTGTCAACTAGTGTATTTCCTGAGACTAGAACAGTGCCTGGCCCAAAGATGAGGCTCAAAAAAATATCTGCTGAATGAATGAACAAATCAATGAAACCAAAGAGGGAGGTTAGGGAAAGACGCAGTATAGAATAATGCCCAGTGGTGTAGGTACTGGTTTCAGGCTGCTTGGACTCAAAAGCCATTTCTGTCTTTTTCTGGCTGCATAACCTTGAGCAAGCTATTTACACCCTCTTCTTTTCCTAATCATTCAAATGGGGGAAATACCAGAACTATCTCACAGTATTAAAAGGATTAAAAAGACGATCCTTGCATAGAATTTAGCACCATTTCTGAAACAGTATGCAGTAACTATATGTTAACTAATAGTGTTATTTTATTATTATCATCATCACTATAGCCATCTTCCTCATCATAATTTTATGAGGGTAGCATTAGATACAAATCATGAATATTTTAAAATACTTCAGGGACTTCCCTAGCGGTCCAGTGGTTAAGACCCCGCGCTTCCACTGCGAGCGGAGGGGGTTCGATCCCTGGTGGTGAAACTAAGATCCCACATGCCGCACGGCAAGGCCAAAGAATAAGAATTAAAATAAATTTAAAACAATAAAAATACTTCAGTAAATGACATTTTGGAGTAAATTCACAAATTATTCGTGTCTCTTTACATACTTCTGTTTGGCCACACAATCAAAGATCCCACTATCCAAAGAGAACTGCTTCCTCCCTCCTCAACTTCTTCCCGTGCAAGGAGCTGAAGTATGTGCCCAGAAACTGTCCATTCATTGCCTATGGCCATCTTGGGCCCGTGGGCTTTTCAGGGTCTGAAAGAGATGTTTCAGGGAGGGTCAGCGGGCAGCTTCTGGAAGTCAGTTGGTCTGGTTTTGAATGGGTTGGGCTAAGTGATCATTAAGGATTTACCTGGTTTTTAAATTTTATGATATTTGCCTAACTTGTCACTCAGAGAAAGGGCAGCGAGAAACGTAAAACAGGAATAATCACTTTACATTTCCTGCTTTCATTTAGTCATTATCCATGTATTCGCTGCATTCATTCATTTATCCATTCCTTTGTTCTACATAATTTGACTCTGTACAAAGGTAAACCAGACTTCATCTGTGTCACCAAGTAGTTTGGCACCAGTGAGAGGCAGACTAAAGACCTGAGTGAAATGGTATTTCTGTTGTTGTTTTCCGATACTCCTGGTCTTATCTTACAATTGCTCCATAGATGTCCCATCCAAAATGGTAACCACTAGCCACATGTCACTCTTCAAATTTACATTATTTAAATTTAAAAATTCATCTCCTCAGACCACAAGCAATATTTCAAATGCTTAGTAGCCACATGTGGCCAGAGACTACCATACTGGACAGCACAGAGAGAGAACATTTTTATCATCACAGCAAGTTCTCTTGGTCAGAGCTGCTCCCAGAATATGAGTTACTGATAAGTTTAAAAGTAACAAAGAATTTTCCGGGGTCCAATATTAGCGAGCTTATTAAAGCGAACTTAATTGAAATGGCAAGCAGTAATCATTAGCAGAGATTCCAAATTAATTTCAAGGTAACTATGGTTTTGAAATTAATTCCAAACACTGGCTGCCCTCAGTGCCTTGTTACAGCCTCTTATTCCTGCCATCAGACAACAGCGAACCCCACATATGGTGCCCTGACTGGTCACATGATTTTTTAATATCCACATGATGGCACTAAAATGGCCTATTAGATTTACAGTGTCATTAACCTTCCAAAATAAAATGAGAGTCGGCTCTGGCAGGGGAAAAAAAAGTGTGACTGCTGTTGGGTTTTGGGTAACCAGTCTGTGAGGAAATGTTGACAGGGGTCAGTGTGACATCATCTTTCATTCGGCCCCAAAGCTGTCAGGCCCTCCCCAGATGTCTGAAACACAGATATAAATTTTCATTATCCAGCAGCAAAGGGCCAGAGGTACACCAAATGAATTTTTTACCAATCAAATTATAGCTCGTTGCCAGATTAAGTGTAAACGCTAATTTTGTGAAGTTTTCTTCTGGTCATTTATCTACAACTCCACAAAGTAACCTTGCTGAAGCTGGAAAGATTTCTAAATCAAATTATTGTTTTTATAATCTCATTGTGGACACCACAAAATTGAATAAAAAGAAATTCCATTAAGAATGAATAGTGCCTTCTTCCATAGAACAATTAGGTTTTTTTTACATTTCTTTTTTTTTAAAGAAAATGCAAAGGCAGGGAATACTAAGGACTCAGAGAAGACATGACTTCACCATTCTGGGCCTCAGTTTTTCCGTCTATGAAGTGATGGGACTGGATATGGTAACCACTGATTCTGTGGTATAAGAATGGCTATAAGGGGGCTTCCCTGGTGGCACAGTGGTTGAGAATCTGCCTGCTAATGCAAGGGACACGGGTTCGAGCCCTGGTCTTGGAGGATCCCACATGCCGCGGAGCAACTAGGCCCGTGCGCCACAACTACTGAGCCAGCACGTCTGGAGCCTGTGTTCCGCAACAAGAGAGGCCGCAATAGTGAGAGGCCCGCGCACCGCGATGAAGAGTGGCCCCCACTTGCCACAACTAGAGAAAGCCCTCGCACAGAAACGAAGACACAACACAATAAAAATAATTAAATTAATTAATAAACTCCTATCCCCAACATCTTCTTAAAAAAAAAAAAAAAAAGAATGGCTATAAGGATCTGTGCTTCTATATTGGCAAATCTCATGTCCAAAGTTCTCTATTTTTAATATGAGGTTTGGGAATAAAATAGCTCCCAATTAAAAATTTTAGTAGATTGTATAAGTCCAACTATGTATTTCTTGCTTGGAAATTAGAACTCATTTTCCCATAAAAAATGTGATACATCTCCCTTCCCATGTGACACATGGTACATCACAGTTATAGTTGATGTTACAAAGAAATATGGTTGTAGATCAGATCAGAAATAAATGAAAAAGAAATGAAGGAAATGATAGCAAAGATCAATAAAACTAAAAGCTCGTTCTTTGAGAAGATAAACAAAATTGATAAACCATTAGCCAGACTCATCAAGAAAAAAAGGGAGAAGACTCAAATCAATAAAATTAGAAATGAAAAAGGGGAAGTAACAACTGACACTGCAGAAATACAAAAGGTCAAGAGAGATTATTACAAGCAACTATATGCCAGTAAAACGGACAGCCTGGAAGAAATGGACAAATTCTTAGAAATGCACAACCTTCCAAGACTGAACCAGGAAGAAATAGAAAATATGAACAGACCAATCACAAGCACTGAAACTGAAACTGTGATTAAAAATCTTCCAACAAACAAAAGCCCAGGACCAGATGGCTTCACAGGTGAATTCTATCAAACATTTAGAGAAGAGCTAACACCTATCCTTCTCAAACTCTTCCAAATATAGCAGAGGGAAGAACACTCTGAAACTCATTCTATGAGGCCACCATCACCCTGATACCAAAACAAGACAAAGATACCACAAAAAAAGAAAACTACAGACCAATATCACTGATGAACATAGATGCAAAAATCCTCAATAAAATACTAGCAAACAGAATCCAACAGCACATTAAAAGGATCATACACCATGATCAAGTGGGGTTTATTCCAGGAATGCAAGGATTCTTCAATATACACAAATCAATCAATGTGATACAACATATTAACAAATTGAAAGATAAAAACCATATGATCATCTCAATAGATGCAGAGAAAGCTTGCCACAAAATTCAACACCCATTTATGATAAAAACCCTCCAGAAAGTAGGCATAGAGGGAACCTACCTCAACATAATAAAGGCCATATATGACAAACCCACAGCCAACATCGTCCTCAATGGTGAAAAACTGAAACCATTTCCACTAAGATCAGGAACAAGACAAGGTTGCCCACACTCACCACTATTAGTCAACATAGTTTTGCAAGTTTTAGCCACAGCAATCAGAGAAAAAAAGGAATCCAAATCGGAAAAGAAGAAGTAAAGCAGTCACTGTTTGCAAATGACATGATACTATACACAGAGAATCCTAAAGATGCTACCAGAAAACTACTAGAGCTAATGAATGAATTTGGTAAAGTAGCAGGATACACAGAAATCTCTTGCATTCCTGTACACTAATGACGAAAAACCTGAAAGTGAAATTAAGAAAACACTCCCATTTACCATTGCAACAAAAAGAATAAAATACCTAGGAATAAACCTACCTAAGGAGACAAAAGACCTGTATGCAGAAAATTATAAGACATTGATGAATGATATTAAAGGTGATACAAACAGAGGGAGAGATATACCATGTTCTTGGATTGGAAGAATCAACATTGTGAAAATGACTCTGCTACCCAAAGCAATCTACAGATTCAATGCAATCCCTATCAAACTACCAATGACATTTTTCACAGAACTAGAACAAAAAAATTCACAGTTTGTATGGAAACACAAAAAACCCCGAATAGCCAAAGCAATCTTGAGAAAGAAAAACGGAGCTGGAGGAATCAGGCCCCCAGACTTTGGACTATACTACAAAGTTACAGTAATCAAGACAGTATGGTACTGGCACAAAAACAGAAATATAGATCAATGGAACAGGATAGAAAGCCCAGAGATAAAGCCACACACATATGGTCACCTTATCATTGATAAAGGAGGCAAGAATATACAATGGAGAAAAGACAGCCTCTTTAATAAGTGGTGCTGGGAAAACTTGACAGCTACATGTAAAAGAATGAAATTAGAACACTCCCTAACACCATACATAAAAATAAACTCAAAATGGATTAAAGACCTACATGTAAGGCCAGACATAATTAAACTCTTAGAGGAAAACATAGGCAGAACACTCTATGACATAAATTGCAGCAAGACCCTTTGTGACCCACCTCTTAGAGAAATAGAAATAAAAACAAAAATAAACAAATGGGACCTAATGAAACTTAAAAGCTTTTCCACAGCAAAGGAAACCATAAGCAAAACGAAAAGACAACCCTCAGAATGGGAGAAAATAATTGCAAATGAAGCAACTGACGAAGGATTAATCTCTAAAATATACAAGCAGCTCATGCAGCTCAATATCAAAAAAACAAACAACCCAATCCAAAAATGGGCAGAAGACCTAAATAGACATTTCTCCAAAGGAGATATACAGATTGCCAACAAACACATGAAAGAATGCTCAACATCATTAATCATTAGAGAAATGCAAATCAAAACTACAATGTGATATCATCTCACACCAGTCAGAATGGCCATCATCAAAAAATCTACAAACAATAAATGCTGGAGAGGGTGTGGAGAAAAGGGAACACTCATATACTGTTGGTGGGAATGTAAATTGATACAGCCACTATAGAAAACAGTATGGAGGTTCCTTAAAAAACTAAAAATAGAACTACCATATGACCCAGCAATCCCACTACTGGGCATATACCCTGAGAAAACCATAATTCAAAAAGAGTCATGTACCACAATGTTCATTGCAGCTCTATTTACAATAGTCAGGACATGGAAGCAACCTAAGTGTCCATCGAATGGATAAAGAATATGTGGCACATATATACAATGGAATATTACTCAGCCATAAAAAGAAATGAAATTGAGTTATTTGTAGTGAGGTGGATGGACATAGAGTCTGTCATACAGAGTGAAGTAAGTCAGAAAGAGAAAAACAAATACTGTATGCTAACACATATATACGGAATCTAAAGAAAAAAAAAATGGTCATGAAGAACCTAGGGGCAAGACAGGAACAAAGACACAGACCTGCTAGAGAGTGGACTTGAGGACATGGGGAGGGGGAAGGGTAAGCTGTGACAAAGTGAGAGAGTGGCATGGACATATATACACTACCAAATGTAAAATAGATAGCTAGTAGGAAGCAGCCGCATAGCACAGGGAGATCAGCTCGGTGCTTTGTGACCAGGTAGAAGGGTGGGATAGGGAGGGTGGGAGGGAGGGAGATGCAAGAGGGAAGAGATATGGGGATATATGTATACATATAACTGGTTCACTTTGTTATAAAGCAGAGACCAACACACCATTGTAAAGCAGTTATACTCCAGTAAAAATGTTAAAAAAAAAAAAAAAGAAAGAAAGAAATATGGTTGTACAATGACAGAACAAGTACCCTATTACTGGTAGTAACAATCATTTGATTCAACAATACATATATGGGAAAAATTATTCATGCTTTACTCTGGATAACAGAAACTGTATCTCCTTTGTTTAAGACTCTGCAGCCCCTCCATCATGCTTCAAGTTCCAACCCACTAGTAGTGACTCCGAAGACCTCAGGTAGGCCTCCAGCAGGATAGGGGCCCAACCAAGAGAAGCAAAGCAGCAGTAACGAAGGGAAGGTGGGGAAAGGGAAGTTCTGAGCATGGGAGGGAAAGCACTGAGGAAGACCTAGAACTCCTGACTGGTTTAAAACTCAGAAGCTTTTCTCAAGAAAAAGAAAACCAGTGACTCTAGAATTTTCTTTTGAGCCCCTGGAATGCTCTATTTGACTACTGTGTCCTAGAGTTCTTCCCAGTTTTTTAAAAAAATCTGTTTTAAAAACATGCATACCTTGTAGAAAAAGACAAAGACCGCTTAAGTGCCAGGACTACCCAGTCTTTGCTCCAAAACATAAAAAGGCTGTATTTCAGAGGAAAAAATACAAACTATACACACCGACTCCGGTTTTTCATCTAGGATGTGGTGGGACAGCTGTACTAAGAAGCACAATAGAAAGTAGCTTAGAGGTTAGGTGGAGAATAATCTAAGAGGATATGGAGAACTTCAGCTTATGCAGGGCCCATTTCAAGTCTTCCCTCCCCTACACCTCTCATCACCAACACTACTGCTACCTAAGCTTATGTTCGAGACCAGCCATGGAGTGTCTGTGGAAAAACAAAGACCCAGCCTGATTGAGCGTGTGACTAGGAGGCAGGTGGACAGAAATTCAAAGCAATGGCAAGGAGTCAGGTAGAGGTTCAGTGGTCATCCAGCAATGCACACCCAAGTGAGTGGCTTCTGTGTTTGAATGGCTTAAGGGAGAAACCATGATATCATGTGCTCTCAAAACCCAGCCCCAAGACATTTAACAGGTCGCTGCCATCCATACCCAGAAACACACAATTCTATCCTGTGTCAGTCACTTCAGTGGAAAACCCTATGCCTCAGTCATCATATTTAGACCTGTCTCAACAAACCTCAGAGTAAAAATAGAGTGAGGCCACTGCGGATCGGAAGAAGGGCGACAAATAATTTCCCAGCCCTTGTAAATACTGAGATAGCCCATTGTTTACAGTGTGACTTAATTTTTAAATAGAGAGACTGAGTCTAAAATGTACAGTATTTGTGATCCACCAGGGATCGAGAAGCAAAGCAACAGGGACCACAGAGAATCAAGAAACCTGAAAAGCCCCACCGGCCGTAAGGCCATCCAGCACTTGGCTAACACTGCAACAATCTGTTGAGTTGAGCATAAACGAAGGATACAAATTAGATTTCCCCTGAAAGCCACAAGATTAAACATTAAGGGGCAAGTCTTGGCAAAATGTATGTGTGTATTTTCCAAAACCAAGTTTTATTAAAAAAAAAAAAGTTCACAAAGTCTGTTAAATACATTGCTCAGATTTTCACATACTTAAGTATTTGTTTAACTTGAACACAGTATCCAGGTAAATCAAGACAGATGATATTGACAATCCTAATGAAAGTGTTGATTGGGAGGGCTCTAAAATGAATTTTATAGAGAAATAGTATCATTCGGTATCAATAGGTGAATTTTAGCATGAAAGCCACACAACTATATAATATTAAGAATATATAAACTATGGGAAAAATTCAAAATGTATCCTAAGTGGAGAGATATTTGGATTTCACTTTCAATACCCCATAACCTGTATGTTAAGAACTAATGTTAGGTCAGTGAGGATTCTGCTGCCTCAGCTGCTTAGAGGTGCATGCCTGGACTCACTATCTAGAAAACCAATGGGGACAGAGTAGGCTGAAGTGGGTCAATAAGAGTAAGAAGAGTTGCTTGTGTTTTTGAAGCACGTAGGAGAGAAACATCTCTGCCTTATCAAGGGTTAGTGGTCTTAGCTGTATCTTCTCCCAAACGTGCAATACCACACAAAAAAAGGACCCATACCCAATGGCACCCCATTCCATCATCTTGTCTTGCAGATGGAGGTTAAATATTAGCTGGCTTATCCTAAGATCTTTTCTTGAAAGCCCACAGACTGGTAAGGGAAATAAGTAACACACAACGGTAATGGTTCCAAAAGGTTCCTGTGACATAGAAGAAGAGAAGTTGGCAAAGGGCTCTTGATTTCAGCATGTAAGCTTCCACTGCCTCTTTTCATCCATTCCATTACACACTGCCCTTGATGGCCAATCATCTCCTTGTTCTCTTCAAGCTGTGTTCTCCCCACCCATGCTCTACACTTCTTTTTTAATCCAAGTGCAAGGAGGATGAAATGAACATTATGCGTAACCATGAACCCATTAAGGGAATCATTTGACCTAATTTCACCTGGATAAAAAAGGCTAAGGGACAGAAGCAGAATGTGGTTTTCCACAGGGCCCAGAGCTTCTAAGGGAAGCTTTTTTTCTAGCTCTATTATGAAGATGCGTAAAGCAATTCGTGAGAAGTATGCAGAAAGCATTTTATCTATTTAAACCTCATGAGTTACATAGATTTTATTTCCTAAACTTTTCCGTAAATTCTTCACACTGGTTCTGTGCCTGGAGCTAATATTTTATCAAGTATCTACTATGGGCCAAGGAGGTGCAGTTATTCCCCCCGTTTTACACATGAGGAAATGAAGTAATAGAGAATTTAGGTAACTTGCCCAAGGTCATAAAACGAACACTGTAACAGAGGGTTGAAATTACATTTTTCCCCTTTAGATATCTACATACAATGTGAATGTATTCTTTTTATTCACGAGATTATATGCAATGATCAGTAATGGAAAGGGAAGTCAGCTAGTTATCCAGGGTCGTTCACGTACAGAGATTTTACATAAAGCTCTTATTGACTGCAAGGAGCTTAACTGACTTGTGCTGTATCTCAGAACTGCACTAAAAGTACTTCTATTTCCCCCATTTTCCAAAGAAAAGTTTTGTTTTGTTGTATCCATGGCACTGGACAGGAGAGTCTTTGACATCTTTTGATTTGAGAAAAGATGTTCATAGACGATAAAAAGGCTCCCTTCCCCCGCTCTCAGACCCTTGTAAGAGGGGCTTAACCTCATCAGTCTTCATTGCCTTCACTGCGTGGCCTTAGGCAAGTCACTGACTGAACACTGAATCTTCCTTCTTTGAAAAAGAATATCTGGGCTATTTAGTCAAACTCACTATTTTATTTTATAAAGCAGCCCGTGATGATGGATTAGTAAGTAGGTTAAGATCGTACAGAGTACTCATATTTACAAATGGGAAAAGGACTAGAGAGTTTTATTGAACAAAAAAATTTTAAGTGCTTATAATCCGAAAAAAGCAAACGGTAAGCTCTCTGTAGTATTCTGATTTTAAGATATACGAGAGAAAGGGGGAGAAAGAGAGAGCACATACATATGAATTCTGAACTTCACAATTCTTATTTTTAAAATTTTGTCTCCTATCTGATGTGATTTGGGTATAATATCCTGTCTTTCCTCTACCAGGAATGTATTTGCCAAATGCCCTATTGAGTAAATTCTTCTAACTGAAGAATTCTGTATAGGTTTTCCTTTCTCTGTATCAGACCACAGGAGCTGATAGTAATCAGTCAGTGTGACTGGTTTTCTGGCTATGGGGACAGGGATGTCATGAACAGCCTTTGACTCCACCTAGGACCATAAAGTAGCACACCTGAGAGATGAGAACTTTTAAGATCTGCTCTCAGCAAACTTAACCAGTTTGGCCGCTCCTGACTGTCAGGCTGGATCCATCATTTTGCTCAGGAAATGCATTGGGAGGGGAGACCTCAGTGCAAAAAGTCATTGATACAGATGTAGAACTGTGCAAACCCTGGAATAAAATGGCCTGTTTTGAAAAGGAAACAAGATTAGAAACTTGACAATATTTCATGATGAGGCACATTATTTCGAGATATGTCTCCAGAAGTGGGAATCAGTATGCATGAGGTCAGAGGGACTTTGTCACTGTGAAAGTGAGCCCAAAACAAAGGGTGGGTTTGGAGCAGTGTTCCCGGTGGGAACAATTGTTTTCTCATCTGAGATTCTTTCTCCCAGAGCTCAAGAACAATTGAGACAAATGTTTTCAAAGGTCAAGTGAACAGACAATGCTGGGAACTCCAGGGAACCCAGTGGCAAGTTCCCCGGTGTTTCCGTCACCACAGAGAGAACTGACAACAGCCCAAGGAGATTGAAGCGATCTGATGAGAACAATCTCGCAGCATTCCTGAGCAATTTCTGTGGTTTCAACGGAGTTCCTCCTCTACTGTAGTCTGTGCCGCAAATCTACCACAGATTTGGCTCAACAGATGATTTTCTTAAAAAGAATTATCTATGGTGGTTAAGCCATATTTCGGATGATACCCTAGCGGGAAGTCATAATGGAAATATTAGCACATGACTTATTTTTCCTAGCCTCAGTGCAATACCGGTTACCACTTAAATCTGATCATTTAAAATCACTCATTATGTGTGTGGATGTTATGATCAAGGAATAAAAAGGAACTGAAAAGTAGAAGAGGACAGATTACTGTGCTCTTATAAACTATAATTTATGCAGAGACCAGTTTTTCAAGAGGCTTAAAAAAAAAACAGGAGTGTATTTTTGCAAGACTACAGTAGACTTTTTCAAGAAAGCAGTATATTAAAAATAAAAACAGGATAAAAATAGAAAAGAAATTTATGAAGGAAATTCAGAGATGTGATTATAGCATCACGCTAATGACATGACAATTAACCTCAAAGTCATTTCCATGCAAACTTCCCTTTCCAACATAAGTCACTTCAGGCAAGGAATAATCCTGTCAGGCTGAAATACTACATACTTGGTGTGAGTCTAAAAGTGTTTCGGCTTTCTTCATTTTGTTTTTATTGCCAAGTTGGACAGCATTAGACAGAGCTGTTCTGGAGTTAGAAAGATACAATAGTCTGCAGTTTTAAAAGTTTAAGGGTTTTTTATGCTTTTAACTCAAACGTACTTTTTAAATCCCAAACTGGGGCATTCTTGGAGCTCACACCGTGCACTCATATTTTGGCTCACTGGGTATGACAACGTCGGACACAGTGAAGATGCTATTCAATGTTTTTAAAATAAAACGCAAAATCACTTGATAAAATACATGCTGATTATATAGTCGAAGCTTTTCACACTCACATGTACGTGAGCGTTAACAGCACTGGCTTGAAAACTCTGGTTCTGGCTTTCTGGTTAATGGTCCGTTTACTTAGAGTACAATCTTCCAGAGGGATTCCATAAAAGCTGCTCTGCTTGTGAAAGAAACTACCAACCTTACCAACCCCTCACACAGGAGCTGAAGAGCTTCCTTATGCCACCTGAAAATATGACGTGCTTAGCTGGAAGGTACCATCCCTGTCTGTGAGTTGGCTGGTGGCCACCCAAACAGGCCAGTGAAAAGGCAGTCAGCAGACACCAGAGAAGCCACAAAAGCATCCCCAAACAACGAAACCAAAGGCCCAGAGATTACGTTCTCCGATTGGCCATGGCACCACCTGCTTGGCCTTCAGTTTCCAGAGGCAGGAGAGGCTTCATCCTGGATACACAGAGAGGCTGAGGATACTATCCCATGTCAGGGGTGGTCACCAGATAAGGAGTCAGGTGAGGGTCCTTCGAGGTGAAAGTGGCCCACTGAGCTAATGAGGGCCTGGATGTGGATTCAATTTCTGCCACTCTCTACAGCCTCTGGTCCCCTCGTGCAGGTCATTATTAAAAGCTGGGCCTCTGAGCATCTTGCCCTGTTGACAAGATCCATGAGGATGAGATTCTATGTATCTCAGAAGCCTCTACAATCAGGCACTGCTGTGCTTTAAATCATACAAATATAAGACTAGTTTCTAATTAATTGTATTGATTCTCTATTCCTTCAGCTATGAATTCTTTTCGTGTCATAATCCAACGTGGGTCAAAAATATTTCTGAAGCATGGAATCGATTAAATACAACAGACCTAAACAAAGAAAAGTCCAAGTACAAGAAGATTAAAAAATTCCAAAGAGCTCAATTTAACTACATTTTTGAGTTGTCTTCTTGCACTCCACAGCATTTTCTGTCAAGGAAGAATTACTTCAGGGGGCTCTTTACAGGTTATACTTGAAGACACGAATGTTCTCTTTGAATTTACCTCTCATCTTACAGAAAATTTCTGGGATGTCTTGAGGCAGCTACCTCTTCTCAGAAGCCACTAACTCACATACTCACCTCACCTCCCCCTAAGCCAGACCTTTGTTACTTCAATCTGCCATTTTGGCCTTTCTCTGAATGTTCTCTGTTAGTGCCGAAAATAAAATAAAAAATTCTGCCTTGCAGGCTCCCTTTATCAAGTATACCAGTTTTTCCTTTCTTGAGAAATGGGATAGGAAGCATCTTACCTCCTTAATGATATGATGATGCAGCGATCATACCTTACACAGAGGACAATTTGCTTTTCTTTAGGAAACTAGGTCAAAGGTGGTCTTCATGAGGGATGTTATAAATAGACCAGTCTTCCTAAAGGAAGTTTGGATGGATTTTCAAGATACCAATTCATTACTACTTAATTCCTCATTTTTTTATTCAATCATTCAAAAGATGTTTAGTGAATATCTATCAGGCTCTAAATTAGGGTTTCTCCTCAGAAACCCAAATCACACATTGAGCTCTTTTTTAGAATGGTTAAATCCTGCTCTGAAGGAACTCACAGTCCTGGGACTGATTGGTTTGGCCTCAAGGGTTTTGCTGAAAAGAGAAAGTGGCACTTTCACCTTTTAGGGTCCATAGTCAAACTTTACCCCAGGCCTAATTTTATCTCCTCCTTGGTCATTGTGATGGCCAATCATTGGCTCACTTTCCCAGTAGACAAGGACAGTTACTGCCACATACAGAACTACTTCTCACTGACCCCCCTCCCCATAGGATATTCAGTGGCTTCTCCCACCATGAGCATAAATTTGTTCTTAGTATTAACACAGCAGCATAAATAATATAACTTATTTTAACTTGCCTTTGGAACTTTTATCTTACCATCATTCACAGACATTTTTCTTTAAATACCTTTTCTTCCCTTATCCTTCATTCCATCATAAGAAGTATGCCCTTTCTAAAGGAGTCCCCAAATATTCTTGGTCGTAATGATGTCTCTCACAGTTCTGGGTGTTATTACATCTATAGTCTTGATCTCTCAGATTTCTCTCAATTATAGTCTCCTATTTTCCTTTTGTTGTGTCTATTGAATCAGATTGAAAGCTTCTCAAAAGAAACACAGTTCATGCACTAATGTATGTATTTTGTTCGTTCTTTCATTTATTCACTTTTTCATTCACCCACTCATTTATTCAAAAAACATTTATTGAGCATCTACTTGCACCAGGAGCCGGGCTAAGTATTGGGGATGAGGAAGTAAACAAGACACTCGAGTCCCCCGCATTTCAGGAGCTTATACTCTGGGCGGGCATGAGGAACACACCATAACAAGGAAATACATAAATAAACTAGCAAGATACTTGTGGCCCATGGTGATCGCCACGCAGAAAACAAAGCAAACAGGATGATGTGATTAGGAGAAACAGAGTAGGAAACTTTAGACAGCTGTGGTCAGAGAAGTCTCTACCAAGGAAGTGATATTTGAGCCAAGACCTGAAGCTGAAAGAGGTGCCCCAGAAAGAGAAATCTTTAAGGAGCAGAAAGGAAGCCAGTGCGGTTGGAGTACACAAAGTGAGTAAAGGGAGATCAAGAGGTAAAAAGACAAATAACCTATGGCCTCATGGCTGGGGAAGAATTTGGATATTATTCCTTATAGCAAGTACTCACTATATTTTTTACTGTTTGCTTCATGAAATGACACGCAAATGTAAGTTTCTCCTATAGATTTGGTCTAGTTTGTCACAAATTCACGAAGTTCAGTAATAGGGGTCTTTTTCATTCTAAGTGGTTAGTCCTATCTTTTCAGCATTCAAAATTTGACACCAGATGATGCCACTTTAAAGCCATTCTTGCACAAGTTCTGAGGAGCTGAAGCCCACCTTGCATGGTACACTTGTACTTGGAGATGACATTGCCCCCGACCCGATGCGTATAGGTCAAAATGACAGGCCAGTGTAGCTAGACCCCAGAAGAGATTTAAAGCTTTTCCTCTTCTCTGGTCATGTGAGAAGGAATTCAGTTCAAGGGGTTCTGTGAATTTCTCATTTTTCTCTTGAATTCACCTTTTTGAGTTATTCCAATTCTGGTGGGCTTCCTAAAAGACCATACCCGAAACTGCCATTTTAAGGCCATTCTACAACAAAGTGAAAAACAACTTGGACACAAGAATCATGTTTTTTTGAAATTTTCCAGCTGCACTATTATTTGCTGTCCTTCCAAGCATGATAGAAGCAAACCACAACAAAAGCTTTTGTTAGGAGTCAATTTAATAGCTGAAAGGTTGATCTTTAAAAAACAAAGGGCAGGAACCTTCAGAGAAGTAAGTACTGAAATTGGCATAAGAATTACACAGTGAGCTGTGAATCTGGAGAGAGTAACATCAGGCACATTGGTAGAGAGTAATACGTTTACAGGAGGAAGTGAGCCACAGAGGGAGTATGGGGGACTATGGCCCCATTTTACATGGAAATCCAGTAACTGTTTGAAAAACATACATACATATATACAGCATTCTCAACGATGTTTGTGGTGTGGTTTCAAAATGCGAATTTATAAAAATCAAATTCTTGAAAAGATTTCTATTAACCACACTATTCAAAGCTTCAATGGATATTTGATTCAGGCCCCAAACACTGCATGTTGCCAGTTTTTCTCAGCGTAAACTCTAGCATGCCCCTGTGCCAAGCTGATTTTAACAACCTCTACCTTTCTAAGCAGCCCTTTCATGTAGATTTACTTGAAAATGGCATCTCAGCCTCTTGTCACCTCATGTTCTCTTCCAGAGCATTCACCCAGGTCAGTTTCCTGGCAGGTCCTCAACAAGCAGTTGGGGGTTCTTCGTAGACTGAGCTTGGAGTAATTATGCTCTGTAATTGTGGAGTCAGGGCCTGTCTCCCAGTTAAGATTAGAAATGCCAACTCATTTCCTGTTTCCAAATCCAAAGGAAAGATACTGACGTGTGATACTGATTCTCCTACATTTCAATTATTGTGGGGCACCCTGGAGCTGCCTTTGAAGGGTTCTCTTTATAGTACCTGGATGCCCAGCATAGTGCACAATCCTGGACCAACAGCAGAGAACACAGAAAATGATTCCAGCTACCACAGTTGATAACTCTTCAGGTCATTTCGCCTAGATCCTGGCAACCTGGGTCATATGGAATTGAGAATCTCATCTGGAGATGGACTTATTATTGGGTGCTTTGTAGAAACAGGGGAGCATCTGCAGAAAAGGGAGCTAAGAGGCATTTGGCACATGTTAAAGGGTAAAGCACCTTCTTCTTAATTGTACAGATCCTTTTATTTTACAGCACATTAAACTTTAAAAGGATAGGTAGCAAAGTTGAGCATCTGGTTTTTTTCTCATATAAATTCAACTCCTAATAAATACTAAGCAGAGTTTCCTCAGACCCAGTTGTGGGCAGATAAGCAGCTCCACACACACAGAATTAATTGCAGTGCTCTGTAAACCTCCCTCGACTGTCTTTTTAATTTCTCTGCCAGTGAAACCAGCTTTTGTCAATTGTGTTTTGGGAAAGATGACATCCCCCAAGAGAATCTTAGCCAAAATAAACAGGGTTAAGATGGAGAATAATACTAAAAATTATTACTATTTATTCCATACTACGGGACCTTCCACTGTAAAGCGCATTCTGCACCTAAATTAGTCACAGTAATACGATTTTCATGCTGGAAATGAACCTGTACATGTCCCCCCTGTTTCCTGACTTTGGAGGAGTAAAATATGTGTTGCTGGTTATCAGATTTTTAAATGTATTTCCCTTTCACATCCACTTCTTTCTCTTGAAAGTATCACAAAATCTATAACATAGTAGATAAGGTTACAAACTGCCTGTTACACTTTATAGTGACAGCTGTATAACTTAAAAACTGAAACGTAAAGGTGCCCCTTTGGGTCAACTTCGTACAGAAATGTGTTTGTGGTATAATTTTTTACAAAGAAGAAGATGAGACAGATTTTTGGGGTGGACACACAGGCCCTAAAATAAGGGCCTTATGAAGCTGTGCATTCACCATCCCCCAAAGAGGTACTCTGTGCCATCCAAACGATAATCACTGGGAATGATGTCAAGGGTCATCTGGCCCCTTTCTCTGCTGTCTTCTTTTGGTTGGGAAAAATCAGCATTTTAGATTCCATCAAGAGTATTCAGTATCTTTAAGCAAATTGAATTAAACTATCAATTTAGTCAATTATGTCATTGAGAAAATGATGGGAAGAGAAAGAAGGAAGGCTAGAGATAAGAGATATAAAAGCAATTTAGGAGGAAAACAAGGAGAAAAGGGAAAGAAAAGAAAAGTAAAAGAAAGAAAGAAAAGCAAAAAAGAAAAATGAAAGAGAAGGAAATGAAAGAATCCATTTACTGTAGATTCTATGTTGGTTAAAGAAAATCTAAGAAACATTAAAAATCCTTTAGTTATTTGCAATCACTAAGTTGATCTGTTTGTGTGCAAATCATTTATTTGCCATTGTGTAAGTAAGTTAAAACAGTAGCCCAACTTCCACTTCTTTTTTGTCATTGGCTCTTATTCTTGGCCGTATTTCACATTTCAACCTGCTCACCATATGTGTACATACTTATGCTTTCTTTGCCACTAATTGCTTCTTTTTTGACAATACCATCTATATGTGCATAGTATATGGCCGTTTTTATCACTCTAAGCCTATTAATGCCCAGACTTATGGTTCCCAGAGGAATTAAAATTAACCAGCTCTCTAAATATTGTTCATGAGTTGGAAAACTCCTGTATTTTAGAATCTCACTTCAGTTGTTTCTAATTGGTTTGCAATATTTCACCCTTCAGGGCTTGCCCTTAACTTTTCAAAGTATATATTAAAAAAAATTTATGAGAATGATATGAAAGGCAAAACATAGGAAAAATAAACACTGCTTTTGGACAATGATAGTACTTATTCTATGATTTAAAGCCAGATTTTACAGTTTGGTAGAGACTAAACTCCTATTCATTTTCCACTAACTTCTACGATCATCAGTGAGATTTTTACCTGTAAATAAGCTACCAGCCTAATGGGCTCTATCAGCAAAAAATACAGGGCTCTATATAAACCAAATTCTCTTATGGTGAATTTCTCTTTTAGAGCTAGAGATCGCTAACATATTAATTTATTTTTTGAGTTTGTCTTAAAATGTTGCTTTTTATTTCTAGAATACAGAAATAAAAATACTTAGCTTTTGAAGAATGGTCACTTTATTTGACCCATAAAACAAATCACTGACAAAATTCCCCTAAATCCCAAAGACCCATTTATTGTTAATGACAAATGCACACACGCGGGCACACACACACACACAAATACACACACAACTCTCAAGTATATTAACAGTGTTTACTATTCCTCAAAAATAAAGTGATAGGTTCTACGGATAAATGACAACATATCTAAATTAGAACTACAGATTGCTATGTTTCTGTAACCAGGGCAGACAGAGGAAAATATTGTTTATAGAAAGAACAAATGAATGAATTGATAATAATATGTCGTAGTCATGTAAAACAGAGATCTTTTATATCTTCATTCTTAGTTCCCCCAAATAACAAAAAATTTACTATCTCTCACTAAGAAGCCCTAGCATCAAACCATTTGGCTTAAAAAATAAGTACTATCAAGGAATTTTGAGCAAGTTCATAAAGCTTGGAAATGCTGGCCCAGCCATAATATTTCAAGCAGAAACTTTTTTTCACAAATAAACTTTCTCTTAGAGTTTTGCAGTATAAGTAACCACAATGACTTGGCTTTCAATGAATATTTGTTAAATAAGCGAGTAAACGGAGAAATAAATGAATAAAGTGGAGAAGTAAAACCACATGGAGGTATCAATCGGAAGTCTATAAGAGAAGAAATCCACTACCAGACTGATTTTAAGTAAGCTTTTTCACATCTCAGATGACACGCTATGTGCATATGTCCTACACTGACAAAAACAAAAAGCTATTCAGAATTTCCCAGATTGGGTGCTCTGTGTGTATCTCAAAGAGCTATCATAGGAAAAGGGCAACCCTGATGGATGATAATCAGAACAAAAACACTTTTTAATTTATGTAACGGCGCTTTTCTCTGTGAATAAGTAGCATATACTTGTACAATAACAAGTGGCACGTGATCATTAATTGTGAATTCCGAGGTTAAGAACCTTTGACTTTGTGTGCATGAATATTGAGACACTTCACTGTGCTCAGACGTTCAACAAACATACCACTCGCTTTCATCTACGCTGAGTCTGTCACTTGACTTTCGACCTTTCATTTGGCACTGTCCTGTCATTTCTTTGGTTTTGCAAATTCTAGCTTCTCACTTGACCTCTCCATTGTGACCTTTCACTTGACCTGTGATCTCATAAATTCTGAAATCTCATACGTGTAATTGGGGAAAAAATAAACAAAACATCTGGATGAAGCTCCTCCTGAATTAAGTCTGAGTAGATGAAACATAGAACCAAACACTTCAAGATGTCTGAAAATAACTGGATACCCATTAAGATGATATGTAAATGGTAAAAAAGAACTTTTTAAAGAAATGACCATGATACATCAAATTATTATAAAATAGTTCACAACAGTTAAGCTATAAGCAAAAGATGCAGAATTCGCTTCTATGAGAATATTCCTCTGGTCTGATCACATTAAAAAAAAACTAATTAAATTACTCCACTTAAAAATGAAACACCTTAAAAAAAAAAATGAAACACCTTTAATGTAAGTAATACTGAATTTTATCATCTTATTACTCAAACATGGGAGTCAGAATTATTCTGTAAGAGGGACCAAAAGATTTTACCTAGATAAAGATTGTGTAACTCACTATAGCATTCAATATAAAATTGGGTATAATTTAAGTGCTATCTGATCACCCTTAATCGCTCACTCTCTATAGCACTGTTTCACTATCTTTGTAGCACTAATTAACATCTGAAATAATCTTTATTGATGTGCTACCTGTCCTTCCCCACTCGAGTGCAAGCTTCATGAAGGCAAGAAATTTGTGTGTTGTGGGAACTGCTGCGTCTCCATCACCATAAAGACCATCTGGCATTTTCTAGTTGTTGAATACTCGTCGAATAAACAAAAGAATGTCTACCATAAATGCAAGTGTCCTCTCCAAACATCACTTCACATAATTGCACACCAGAGCAAAAGTCTAAAGTAAATCTTCCTAGCTAATTTTGAAGTTTTAATTACAGTTCACCCAATTTTCAAAAGTCCAATACCCTTTAAAATGTATCCTGAGGTTTTCAATATTGGCATCTTATTTTACTTTTATTACTCTTACCATTAAGATATTTTTCTCCTACAAAAACAAAGACCCCCCTCAAAAATCTCTAAAATTAATCAATGTTGATTACTATTCTCAAATGCCAGCTCTAGTACAGATTTAAGATTTAAGTCACACATCTTGCTAATTAGAAGAGTCATGTTCCTTTCATTAGATTTCTGGATTCATATAATAGAAAACTAGTGTAGATTCACAGTGATATGAAAAGAGTTATGAAACATTAGAGAATACCAAGCTTAATGTTTTGCCACCTGAAACGACCACAAAAAATTTATACTTAAGAATGTTCTAGCTAAAACTTAACAATGCACTTCAGATTACTGTGGAAAACTCAGACAGAAACCACAAAATAAACAAACAAACAAAAAAACTGGACTGGACAAAATAATTATTGGACAAAATAATTATTAAATAAAACAATTTGAAGGCAATCTCTTCCAAAGGTTAGCTAGAATATCACCTGGACTTTGTTTTAAAAGTTTGCAAAAGACATAAAACTGATCAAAAAACCAAATCTGATTGAAAGTCAACTTCCTCTTAAATAAGATCTTCCTTTCCAATTAAGGAAATTTCAGTTTGAAGATTAAGAAAGAAAAAAGTGAGTTTTCACTTTCAAAATGGTGATAGAATAACAACTATGACTATTTACATCCAGCATTTAGTCATTTAACAAAAGATTATAAACTGATGAATGCTAAAATTTAATATAATTGAGCCGTTAAAATTTTAACAGCAAATAAATACCAAGAATGTCTTATGCTTATTTAAACCTTATTTGAATATATTACATCTTCAGCATAACAGGTATGTAATAAGAATCTATAATACCAGATTAATAACATATATTTTTGTAATGTAGAGGAATTCTCACCTTTTATGGGTTCCAAAATACTGAAAGAAGTGTAAGAGATGTGAATTGCTGTTAAAGTGAAATTTAAACTAATCACAAAACCAGAATTTTCTAACTTCCTCAAGCTAAGTTGAATAAATGGTTCAAAGTTTGGCTAAAGTTTGAGGTTCTTTCTTGTTTAATCCAAAGCAGTTCATTTTTCCTTAAAGGTAATCAAAATAGTCAGACATGGTACAAATAATTTTGTTGGAGGAGAATGATGTCTGTGGTTTATTTAAATAATGTAATACCAATAAGGGGAACTTTAAGGAATATTAGAGTATTTGAAATATATAGAGAAATAAAAATGGCAAAACAAAAATATAAAAGAAAATTAAGTACAGGAATAATTTTGTAGATACCACTGATATATTGGTCATACTAACAATATTACATATAAAGAATAAAATCTAAGTAATAACTGTCAAAAAGAATAGCTCCAAAAGTTAACCTGAAGGGAAAACTATTAACTATTTCAGAATATATATTAAAATATAATCAAGATTTCAAATAAGAAGTTCTGGAATTTCAGATAAAAAACTAATATGGGAACTTAAGGAGATATTCAAGTTTTTTGATGCCCTAATAAATAAATTCACAAAGTTACTATTTCTGAGTCATAGCCTACTTTAATGTATTAATGTAATCCAAGAAATGGTATTTTCCCAAATAAGTAAAGAATAGAACACCACTTACATTTTAAAAATTACAGAGAAATTATTAACCGAAACAGTTGTGGATACTATAGAAAGCAACGTGGAAATTTTGAGGAGAAAAAGGACAGAGAATCTAAATCTATTGTGTTGATATAACAAAGTCCAGACTTAAAAACAAAAGCAAGGTTTGCTGGCTTTACTTCTGCTTTAGGTAGAAGCTTTTTACTACAAGAATTCAACTGCTGAAGTTCATTTCCTGTCTTTAATTCTAAACGAGCAATTTGCTGATAATTTCCTGTCTACATTTTCATAAAGTAAAAAGAACATGACTGGTTAAGCTTAATGTTTCAATAACCAAATAAACTTCAGCAAGCATAGTTTAGGAAATTAGACAACTATCTAGAAACTAGTTTTATGATTATAAAATGCCTGAAAACTGTTTATCTCCCCCAAATGTTTGAAAATATTCTGAAGGCCTTTGTGGTTGCCTCTTTGACCCCAAAACAAATAGAGCACCATTTCTTTGCCTCAGTGGGCCCAGAGCAATTAAAGTCAAAAGGGTATGAATCCCCCTGAACTCTGAGCTGTTCCAACATAGATGAGGAAGAAATTACCCCTGGCTTGGTTTTAGCCTACAGCACGCCCCCAAACCCTCCACGAGATCTTTTTGCCTAAAGTAGAAATTTGCTTAACTTGAACTTTTTATAGACTATGCCCTTGGATCCATGGTTATCAGCATTTTTGGTCAAAAGTAAACTAGTGCATCACTAAAAGGGACCCATCTGAAACCTAAGTTAAGCTATCAATTAAAGATGAAGAATCGCTCGTTACTATCGCCTTACAATGAGGCACCCTCTTTCTGGGGTTGAGAGCGCAAACATCTATTACAGCATCTGCAGAAGCGGATCTTAGGAACTGTGTACTGTTTCCAAGGCTCAGAAGAGGGCATAATCCATAAAACGGTGAAACGTGGGGACATTTGATAAAACTTCAAGAAATGCCAGTTTGTGCCACCACCCACCTCCAGGTGCCAGCCAGTGGTAGAGAAGAAGTCAAATACTAATTACAAAGGGAGATTTTATTAGATTTAAGGGGAACAGATGAGCCCCAATCCCCCTTTTTACTATCTACTGTACACTTAGCTAATGCCTTCTCCTGTGAGAAAGGCTTAAACAGTAAGCACAAACAGCACAATGAAATTGTAATACTCTCTCCGCATGGACCTGGATTATTTCAGCCACCAGCAATGTGAGCAGCTGCAGGTGTTGCACTAAATAAAGTAATACAAAGTGTCTAAATTTTAACAGTGGAAGTACTGTTTCAAGATCCTTGTCTGCTTTTTATTAATAGTCAGATTCCTTCCTATCAGCAGCCACACTACCTTTACCCTATTATTCAGCAACAATATTTTGATAGGCAAAGATCTATTAAAATCACTGTTGATATTTTGTGACCATAGTCATTTTGGAGTTGAATAAGCGTTCAATCTTCTCACAGAAGGGGAGAACGTAAACTTGTGATTCAGGAAAAGAGGAAACCAGGGGTTACAAAGGTGGAGAGGCCAAGTAGAATGAAACAGACCCCCTCCATCAAGTAAAAAACTTGGCAGGATAACTAGAAACAGACCAACCCTAAATCTTTGGGTTCATGAGCCTTTAGTAACATAATTAACTGAAATAAAAGTAATATTCCAGTGTTAAGTTTCACCTTAACATACATCAGCAGTTATAAGTAATAACACCAGGTATAAAAAGTTATAATCAGAAAGTATTCATTGTGTTTATGGAATATACCTTAAGGTAAGGGGAGACACTCCTTAACGCATTCGCGTAATTTCTAAAAAGGAGAAAAATTATCTACACAGAGAGAACTGTCAAATTTCCCTTGCTTTTTCTATCAAGAAGCATTACTTTGGGGGGAAGGTGGGCTGATCACTTATTTGAAGTTTCCTACAAAAATAGAGAGCACCAGATTTCCGAAACATTTGTTCTTGAGAAAAGAACCACTAATACCTAGGAAAAAAATGTTGAACAGGAAATGTTTGACCAATGTTGCATCACAAGATATCAAAAGAATTTCACTTTGGCTACTTCAGTGAATCAAGTCAGGACATTCTTGATTTTTTCACAGTCTCAAGCTTCTACAAAATGAATTTTTAAAACAAAATTAGTGATACTAACATTTTTCTAAAAGTTTCCAATGAGTGAAATAAAGTGAAACTCTTCTTCTAGAATGAAATGTAAAAATGTATTAGGGCTGAGAGAGTAGATAAACAACATTAGTGATCTGTGAATAGCATTCAGGAAATTCCATTTATCTGATGAGCTGTTGGCTAACCGAGCAGTGTTTCATATGTCACCAGCTAGCTAAAGCTCCCCATTGTGTGCACAGATTTCCTTTAAAGGCATTTTAACATCGTTCTGCACATTAGGAGATAGTTTCTTTAGAAGTGAATGGCAGACCCAAGGAAGGAGTCTTCTTCCTAGTTTTCTTTTTAAATTGGTGTCCGTCTGCACCTCACGGCACAGTAATTCCACAAATCCCTAACTCAGGATCCTTGTCATAGGACTGCCTGCGGCAATCAGCCCATGGTTTCTTTTTGAACAAGCTTTCTTTTAACACTTAAAGCCAGGGATGATTTAACAGAAAGTGTCTCAAGTCGGTGAGCTACAGCCCCTTTAGACTCTACCCAAACAAAGCTACTAATGTGTGGTCAGTTTCTTGGCAACTCCAGTCTCGGCTGATAACGCCCCTGCTTGCTATTCTCCAAGGAGCCGGCTGCTGGAAGACTGCTCGGAACCTCATCCCCTTGGTGCTCCTGATGCGGGCGATCCTCCGACTGCTTGGCGCCAACCACAACATGCTACCCACCGTGAGAGAGCAGGACGCGGGCTGCTCTAGTCAGGACTTATCGTCTATCATACTGATTGACGAAACCAAGAGTGAGCAGAAAAAATAAACACGAACAGAGGCTGCAGTGTATGGGCCAGTCAGCTGGGAGTTTTAGTATTTGGCCTTGGTGATCCTACTCTCATGGTAGGTTATCTTTTCCTTGTGCTATCATTTATCATAACTTTGAGGGCCAGGGAGAGAAACAAACCTACAATTTTTCTATTGGTTACATTCATTAGACTGCTTTCCTTTTCTTTTTTCTTCGCACTCCTTCCTTTGCCCCCCATAATAATCCCATCCCCTCAATAGTATTCCCCAGAGAACGGGGAAATGGAATCTCAATACAGTTCTCCCCCTTTTACTCCTTTTCCAGCATAGATCATTGCAAGTAACTAACCTTTGTTATTCCATCAAATCTAGAATGCAAACCTCCATGTTCATTTACTTAAGTCAGACCCAGTAATAAATCTGCTTCTCTAGCAGCTCAACTCAATGAAGATCCTGGATGTTGTTCAGTTATTCGGATTACTAACATCTTCTTCTTAAATAATGGCACTTGACTTTTTCAGGCACAAACCATGTTTTGTATTGGTCTTGACAGCCACTATAAAGTACTCCCCCAAGTGTCAGTAACAAAGATGATTTGTATGTGGCTTGCAATCTTCCAGTGTTCTAATAGCTTTCTCATTCCAACCCAGGAACATGGAACACAGGGCAGCTGGTTAAAGCTGATACAAGCATTTCTTCTCTCAGCAGGCTATTCTTGCATAACCATTTATTTTGCAAAGTTTTAAAGTGCCTGAAGGATTTAATTATGTACATAGACAACCCTTATAAACTCTATTCTAGGGTTTTATTGACTTTTGTGCTGGGCAGCTCTTAGGCATTTCAATTAAGTGTTTTTATAAGAAAAACTACAATATTGTAAAAAAAAAATTCTTTATAGATACTTCCAAACATTTTTTTCCCCCCATTCTGATAGAATAAACTCTATTTAATTGACAGAAAAATTCCAGGTTAATTCAAGGTTTAGTTTTTCCACTTTGGAAGAATATAGGGTTGGAGTCCCACACAGGTTTGGGAAAATGGACCTGCCAATATCAGTGAAGGAACCAGGGCAGAGGGAGGGGGACAAGGTGATTCTGTAACATACTCTGAAGAGTCATGAGGCTACCCGATACTGGGGAGTTTACTTAAACTCATAAGGTAAAAACCAAAACGCAAAATTTTACATGTTCCACTTAACAAGTGCAGAATAATAAATTACCAAATTCATTTGGAGCACCCGCCTGACAGGTCTAACCCTCAAAAGTCTCCAGGAGACCCCAAAGCCGCCTTTGTCTGCCTTCTTCAATTGCAGGGCTCAAGTATTTACAAGACTTCTGCAAACCTGCCTTCATTACGATGTGGGATATTTCAGTCCCAGCAGGTGGCCAACAGGAGACCAGACCTGCCCCTGAAATATGTGATACTTTTTCATATACTTTAACCAGAAATGTGCCCCTCTGCAACTCTCCTAACTGTTCTAATTTCCCTTTCTCCTCTTAATCTCCTCAGCAAGCCATGAGCTTGCATTAAAATCTACCTAAAACATTTCACCCACAGGCAATGTAATTCTGAAACAAGCAACCAACATTTCACAGCTCTGGAGTAATAGATTAATTTGAACCTAATGTTGCTGTCGTTTACTGCTCCAAATGTTCTGGTGTAGACATAGCCCCCAGGCATGGCGCTGTGGCATGCACAACTTTGGGAGCCGGAGCTACAGTTGGCTTCACATCTGTGCATCACATTTGCCATGTGCCTCATTATCCTGCACCCCACTGTGCCTACCTGTCCCCCTCAGCTTCTCAGCCACAGGCGATCCAATTTTTTTCCCCTCCAACTAAGAATCTTTGTTCTCCTTCTCACTTACTACATTTTTGCGAGACCTCTGCACCCAAGCCGTGGGGATTCAGTCCATGTGAACAGCTCAGGCCCTTTAGACTCTTAATTCTCCATTAGGAAGAGGAAAATCACAGCATTAAGTTTCTGACATGCCACTGCATAAATTGTGCCATTTGCAGAATCTACCAGAGTCTGTGACCAAACATGGGAGCGTGTAATAAAGCCTGGCGTTGTTGGTTTTGACTTTAACAAGTTTGGTCGGTTTCAATTATCTGTAAGCAAAAAAAGAGTAACTTCCAATTCCAGATTTAAGGGGGACCAAAAAAATATTCACAGAAAGGAAAGACTGTCACAACAGAAATTAAAACCAAGGGTCTTGAGCTATTTAAGGAGTCAGCATTTCAAAGCATATTGCCACAAATAGTTGACATATACAACGCCCACCCCCGCCCCCAAAAAAAACACAAGGCTTTAAAAATACATGTAGTAACCAGGCCAAACAGCTGCTTAAATTTTAATCCTGCTTAAACAATAAAAGAATGGTATGACTCTTTTATTGGTTTTCCATTGGAAGTGTTTGGGGCACCCATTTAACAAGAGACAGAAGAAAGTTTCAGTCCTGCCAAAATTATTTAAAATATGCAAAACTTAAATAATATCTGTCGTTATTATTTTAAAGTGTAGGTGTTATCAATAATAATAGCATCAATAATGAAATATGTAAAAAGCAACAGAATACTGGTGTTTAGATATAGAAAAACCACCATCCTTGCCACAAGATAGAAGAAAAAATTCAAACCAGAGGAGTTAGCCTCAAAAACACCAAAGCTATGAATAAAGAAATTTTAAAACTTATCTACATATTACATATGACAAGCTGGATTTAGACAGTAGTCAGCACGTACGAAAGGTGGCCTAGAGCTCTTCGGTTATTTACTTGTGTGACAGGAAAATAACTTACTGTGGGAGATAGGAAATTAGTTAGTTTTAAATGATTATTTTCATAAAACTAATACTTCAAAAGGTGAGTCAGATTCAAACAATACCTACAACCGATCACCCAGATTTTTAATCCCTCAGAGGAGAACAAAATTGAGGTCTAGGAAGAGAATTTTTTAAATGCCTTCCCCAAGTAGAAATATGTTTTGCTCTAGAAATTGTATTGGATTTCCACACCTCCCCACATAATCCTCAAAATCTACACAGTACAGAGCATTGAGTCTTGTACATTTCATTATATGCTTGAATTAATTTATCCTATATGGAATTTGTTACCTTTACAATAAAAAAGTCGCTATTCATTATTGAGAGTGGACAGATGGAACATGTTCAGCTTAAGACATCCATAAGAAGAGAGGGAAAAACTTATAATCCATGAGGCACAGCTTTCGCCATCTGGTAGTTCCCCACTTGTCTGCCAAGACTTTTTCCCCAAATAAAAGTGAACGTTTCTCTTTGGAGTTAATTGAACATTCTTAGATACTGACCCCTAGCCTGATTTATTGATAATAAGCAACCATACAATTAAAATATATTCCAAAAATAATCCATATTGTAGGGGAAAGTTTTGAGCCTAACTGAAAAAAAAAATTAAAACTACTCTTTCTCTAAAAGCATTATCAGATGAACAAAACAATTTTTTGCTTTGATAAATAATGAAGGCCATTGAACAAGTTATTTCATCCCCTAGAAAAACACACTGTAAGCTACATAGATACAAAATGGTGCGAAAGAGAGGCTGGCAGTCTCAGGCTCGGACTATGTTTACACAACATTCCCAAGCCCTTTATCTGGCAGATGACGCCTGATGTGGAAGGCAAGAGGCTCCATGGACAGGTACATCCCAAGCCACAGCTGTTACAGCATCCCTTTACTAGAATGCAGCACACAAGCCTACCACCCTTAGAAATATGTTAAATGCTATCACATACTATAAAACGTAAGTAAATCATCCCATCTATTAACTAAAACAGTGCATATACACTTTTCAAGTGTTTACCTCTCCTCCTATGTGTCTGCTTCCTATTGCTGTTGTTCTTTGCAGTAAGCTCTCTCGTCATAGGAAAGACATAGGGCCAGTTCTTTGTTTATTAGTGCTCTAGCTCCAGATCCTATGAATAACATTAGGAAACATATACCCATTTCTCTGGCAATTGTCTAGCATTTAAAAAGATCCTTGTATGGAAGAAAAGCTAACTACCTGATTTTTGTATTCCAGGATTAACAAAGGACTTTACTATAACAATGTAACAGCATATAATGAAATGTACAAGACTCATTGTTACAATGTAACAATGTTACATTGTGACATTGTAAATCCTTAAAAGAATTTCTAAAATTTATTAGCAATTTAGACAATACACATTTATTAAACACTTACTATGTGCTTAGCTCACAGCCCCCAAAATGTGGACTAAAATGTGATGGATATGCTATAGTACTTTTGACACTGAGATATTAAAAAAAAAAACAAAAACCTTACTGGCATATATATAAACTGAATTTTGGGACACCAAGGCTGACTACACAAAATATATTTTTCTCTAAATTGCTCTGTTAAAAATGTGATGGAATAAAATTAAACCAAAGCTTGAATCAATATGATACCAGCTAGGTGATTTTCACCAGTTGCTCTACTGAGCTGCTCAATTTCCTCATCTTTAAAATGAGAATTATTATAATCATACCTACATCATAGAATCATTATGAAGATTATTAAGATAATACGTGTAAGAGCTTAGGATAATACCTGACGCAGCATAAAAATAATATATTAGCTATTATTATTTTTATTAAGTTTGCTTTCAGAATTTTTAACAAATTTTAAACCATTTAACATCATTGGAATCATATTAAAATTATTTGTGAAAACCACTCCAAACCCATTAATCCAAATCTATGAGGGTAAATATAATGTGTAGCTAGAATTGAGACCCTCTGATGAAGATGTTAAAATTCTACAGATTGGCAACCCCCAAATGATTTGCTTTGGTTACTTCCTTGTGTTCTCCTGGAGCAAAGCCTAGCTCAGTGATTTGCATATAGTAGATGTGCAATTATCAAATAAAATAGAAAACTGCTAAATCTATCTCTCAGTTTGCATTGCATGAATTCTTGGTCTTCGAGTTGTTTCTACACATGGTAAAACATGTTCAAGAATGCATTCCTAAGCATTATTCAGGGAATACCCTTTTGCCTCATATTTATTTGACCTCTCTCCATTCATCTCTTCCTTCAGTACCATTACGGGCTGAATTACATCCTCCCAAAATTCATATATTGAAGCCCTAACCCCAACCCAATACCTCAGAATGTGGCTGCTGTATTTGGAGATAGGGTCTATAAAAGTGGTTAAGCTAAAGTGACTCATTAAGGTGGGCCCTAAACCAATCTGACCGGTGTCCTCAGGAGAAGAGAAAATTTGGATGCACAAAGAGGGACCAGAGATACACACACACAGAGGAAAGGTCATGTGAGTACACAGAGAGAAGGTGGCCATCCACAAGCCAAGCAGAAAGGCCTTGCCGTCTGTGGCATTTTGTGATGGTAACCTTAGAAAACTAATTCAACTCCATTCATCTTCCCATTCATTGACTCATCCATGGGTAGGGTTCCAGGATCCCCCTCTCTCACAAAGGTTCTATCGCCCAACATATTCTACAATGTATCATATTTATTTACATGTCTGAAAGCCCACAGAACTGAGAGAGACTATCTAATTTATCCTTGTCTACCTAACGTCTACCCATGTACCTGGCATAATTGCTGAATGAATGAGTGAATGAATGAATGAACAAACACCAAATTGATTCCCAAGTCAAATAAATGAAAACTGAGTGCTTATAAAAAATGGAAGAGAAACTCCCATAACAGAACCTTTTCTGACTGTTTCAAAACCCTACACCTGATATGTAGTGCCACCTACTAGCGCCACTGATAAGCAAAGCACACGGACATAAATATCCAAAGAAAAAGACAGAACAACACACAGTTCTATGATCTCTGGACTACTATGCACAATTCAATCAAAAAAACCTACAAATATTCCTTGCTTAAGATCTGCAAATCTTCCCTGGCTCCTTGCCCGAGGCAGAGGTATGTTCACTCTAATTCAAGCCAATCTGTATCCTTTCTACTTTAAGGGCTGTAAAAGTGTTGCTGAGATTTGAAAATCTGGCCTGATATGGCAACGAGCTTTTAAAAACTTTGATCCTTAAGAATCTATTTTTAAATAAAGTTATGTGGTAATAAAATGTGGAAGTCTGGATTGCATCGATAGAGAATTATGGAATTGTTGATAAGTAATAACGTTTTGGGTACAATGACTTTAAACATAGTTTAAAGCCAAACAGAGTCCTAGGATACCACCCCTGTAATATGGGCATTTTCTATCACTCATTCATAGCGCAAAAAGCCAGAAGGTGGCCCTCAGGGATTACACACAGTGTAATGACACAACAGGGAATGAAGGTGAACCAAGCAATTTAAGTTTCAGTCTCTCCCCTTCTATAATTGACTGGAACTGAGGTTACAGAGCCTCCTTCAAAATTTGTTTTAAAAATACAATAAAACAGTGTGAGCGGACATCTTATTTTTATTGGTACTTACACTCTGCATATGATTAAACACAAACTTGCAAAGAATTAACCACTCCACAAACCCATTGCATCTGTTATCAAACTTGCAGGAGCCAGGAATGTTTTGAAGGGAAATGGGGGCGGGTGACCTGAAGCCCACTCCCTTGGGTCAGTGCATGCTGGGAGGGGAAATGAGCTACAGAGCAGACAATTTTCAGCTTCAGTGGTTTTACTTTCTTTACCAGGCCTCACGAAAACACACTGACAAAACAAAGGACACAAAATTAATGACCCATACATTCTGTCAATTGACTCTTAGTAGCAGTGGCCAGTTCACCTTAATTTTTTTGTTCACATTGAACATGTAGCCCAAGGCATTGGTTAAGGTTCACTTAAGAATTCTTCAAAGGCATCACTTGGTTTTCATTAATTTGTTAACTGTAACTTCTCCTTTCTGCTGAGGAACCCACAAACCAAGTGAAGGCCTTTATGCAAAAATGAAAGAACAAAAAGTAAATGTTTGACCAAGCAGCCCTTCTTTTGCCTCCAGAGCAATCATTTCTGCTTCATGAATATTAGAGTAAATGATATCCATCGGATTTTTCTAGAACGTAAACTATATTTTAACCTTCTGATTTTCTCAGAAATCCAAGTGTCATCAGCTATTGTAGAGGGATAAGTAACACTGTAGCTTGTTATTTCTGTGAGTAATTATCTCCCAAAGACTGTGGTCTTTAACCAATAATTGTTTATGAAATCTAATTTAAGCATACATAAAATATGGTCAATATCTGGCCTTGGGACTTCCCTGGTGGCGCAGTGGTTAAGAATCTGCCTGCCAATGCAGGGGGCACGGGTTCGAGTCCTGGTCCAGGAAGATCCCACATGCCGCGGAGCAACTAAGCCCGTGTGCCACAATTACTGAGCCTGTGCTCTAGAGCCCATGTGCCACAACTACTGAAGCCCTCACGCCTACAGCCCAGGCTCCTCAACAAGAGAAGCCACCACAATGAGAAGCCCGCGCACCATAACAAAGAGTAGCCCCCGCTCGCCGCAACTAGGGAAAGCCTGTGGGCAGTGACGAAGACCCAACGCAGCCAAAAATAAATAAATAATTGATTAAATAATTTAATTAATTAATTTAAAAATATATTTGGCCTTAGATAAAATTTAAGAATCGACAAAAAAGCAATAAGAATTCAAAAAGATGTATAATGGAACTTAGTACTTCCGTATCTGTATAAAACTTATACCACCTTTAAGATGATGGTAACACTTTGCATTGAAATTTTCTTTCACTTACTGGCCCACAATGGACAGTTTGATATTACAGTAAATTTTTCTACTTGGTCAAAAGTTACAAGAAGGCTCATCTCTATGAACATCTTTCTTCGTAAAATTGCTAAGAAGTTGAACAGTTTTCCAAGGACACATAAATAATGAATACTGAGGCACCAAAGGCGGGGTCTGAGTTTTCTTTATCAATTTGAAACCAGAATATAGGGTGAGGCAACAGTTGCTTTCAAGCCTCGCAGGAAGTTGGTAGTTTCAACATTTCTCTTTGTTAAAAAACAGTATCAAGACAGTTCTACGTGTGACGGAGTCTACCATGAGGCCATTTGGTAGATTTTAGCAAAGGAAATGGATCCCATGAAGCAAATGTACCATTCCTTTCTAAAAGCTTCTCAGACAGTTATAAAATATGATAGCAATGCTTGGTTGGTATAACTTCACATTAGTTGCATCTGTCAGCATTTCCATTACAAACCCTTGATTTTCAAGGTTTTATAATTCAGCTGTGAAAAGTTGCTTTAGAAAGAAAGTTGGCAAGGCAGTCTCAGCCAGGGAGTTTATCAAATCGAACAAATCTTTGTTTAGCTATCTCTCAGTTCTGTGAGCCAAGGTCTACTCCCAGTTAGACATGCCAAACTTCCAGTGACTTCAATGCCAGAGAAAGGTTTTTTCTCTCTCTTTAAATTCACTTCACAAGAGCTTCTCTCATTCTTGCTTCAGAAGCCGCCAGGATCCAGCTCATATCCTGTGTAACCCAGTGGGAGAGGAGCCACATCATATGTAACCCTGTAGGACATATGAATCGAGTCTTGGCCAAGTGTCTCCGGCATGAAATGTGGTCAGCACTACAGAGAGATGTGGAACTTTTGAATATGTGTGCAATTAAAATGTAGGCACATCATACTACTGCTTGCATAGTGAAGTGGTACTAATTTATTAAAAGCCTTGTTGACTGTGGGAGCATGTGTGTGTTTCAGGGGAGTTCTAATTACTTAGCATATGAATTTATTGCTACAGTCTTTGAAGAAGCAGAGGAAAAAAGACAATCCAAACCACGTATATCATACCTGTTGTATAGTCTTTGATATACATTTATTTAATTGAGATTTTGATGTTGGCATTTATTATAAATTCCAGAAGTGGGTGTAGATCAGTTTTAATCAAATATAAAATTACACTATTTATAAACTTATAAGAAACTTAGAAGAGATAGCTCTGGACAGAATAGTGTAATAGTTCATTTTTAAGATTGTATCAAAATATTTTGTAAGATATTTATCCTTACATGCAATAAATTTCATCTAGTTTTTTATTTAGATAGATATACTAGTCTAGATATCTTTGACACGTAAGAATACAAATCAGACAAAAATTCTTCACAAAGTCAATTTTAAGTTTGAGAGGGGAGAGAAGACATACGTGGAGATTACCATGATAAATGCTCTAAATGCTAGGCATCAGAAGAGAACAGAAAAGATGTTTCAGTAGATCAGAAAGTGGAGATTTATGGGATATGCCCAAGGGCGTATTACTATTAATAACTCTGTACTACAGTATAGTAAAATATTTAAATATAGTAACATTCAAATATTTAAATTTGATATACAAATATACAAATATTTAAATATAATAACATTCAAATATTTAAATTTGATATGTATTTGTAAAGTTTAACCTTTACAACTATCATGTATAGTTTTATAAATACTTAATTTGTATATTTAAATATAACATCCATTGAATTAATAATAGTCATGTCTCAGACTAATTCCTTCCTTAACAGTAATTCCTTAACAGTTTACACTTAGAAGTATCGTCACAACAAATCTGTTAACAACGTTTGAGGCTGTGAATTTACACCTTCTAGGTAGCTGGCCTACAGAGGCACTAAACGACACCACATGGCAAATTCAGGTGTCATCAACAGTTTTATAAAGGCCTGGCCTCGTCAGAAGGCTTTTGTAGATGGCAGGCTAGCAGATGGCTAAAGCCAGGTATGGTTTGGGTTTGTTCAATGTCTTAATCTATTTTCAAACTCTGGATTTGGCAAAACCAAAACCACATTTTGCCAAGTACTTTCTCCCTTAATTTTTAAGCCCATGTGCATTTTCAGTGAAATTTAATCCATATGTTTCTTATTTTTTTACACTTAACTCATCAAATACTTTTCTCTAAGAGCCATTTGACATTCAAAAGCCTTGTGAGTCTTTTTTAAAACTAGAAGTTTTTCAGCTTTTTTTTAAACTAAAGGTTTTTAGCATTTCCCCCCCTCAAAACAGGAAGTCGCAATCTGCCAAGTGTAAATGAATGTGAACATGAACACAATATGTTAATCCAATGCCAAGAGGCTTGAATTTGGTGGGAAACTTCAACTTCACAAAAGTGCCCACGATTTTTTAAAAAATATTCCTTTGTGAATCTGTCTGAACCTAGACAATGACTGACAGAATTTGAATTTTAAAAAACGAACTTTACCAAAGCTGACGAATGAGAGGGGCAAGAAACATCTCTTCAGCATTTCACAAAAGGAATTCTCATCATCCATTTGTAAAATGAGCAACTGCTGTTTCTTTCTTTCCTTAGCTATTATATTTCATTTTCTAAAAATTATTTGGAATATACACCAGTAAGAAATAAATTAATTATCAGGACCTTAAAGTTATATATTTTCATGATAGAAAGACATAGATTTATGTATTATATACTTATTCAGAAACTTTATTGCTTATGGAATACATCAGTGTATACTTCATATTCTTTTTTGAATTTATATATTTGCAGAACATTTTTCCCAGAAAAAAAAAAGCAGTGATAATTTTTAGAATGGCTTAATACAACTTAATGCCAACATATAAATTCAATATAAACGTATTTAGAAAAGCAACCCTAACAAAGAAGCAAACAGACAGCCTACCCTCATCCCATTTTATACTTTGTAGCCCAGCCATATTTTACACAGCTAGGCTCATGGCAGGCACCCAATACATTCTTATCAGATTAAGTTGAATTGAATCCGATAGCATAAGTGATGAGTTATATTGTGATGATCCAAAGAATAATGACACTGTAATTCCTCTAATATATTTAATAATTTCTTGTCAAAATCATATATATAAGTTATTCCTCATAACTATTGTGTGATGCCATTTTTTTATCAATTCAAATTCTCTCTTCTGAGTTCCCATGGCCATTAAGTTACAACTATGTTATAGCACTAAGTTTCAGGAAGGAGAAAGTGAAAATCTTGGAGTGAACATCTGAAATCAACCAGAAGCTGTCATTGGGAAGCAAAAGAAAGGCTGAGGTCTATGGGTGTGATGAGTCATCTAGCATATCCCAAATACCTTTCCAGGAAGGCAATCCCTTCATCAACCCATCATCAAAGGACTCGGCCTCTAAACCTAGGAACCAACTTTCAGCTTTTACTCTAGCCCAAAAGTCATTTTTCTCATTTTCCTTATGACACTCAATAGATATCTCAATAGATATCTTTTTTCCTTTTTCATACCTTATATGAGAGTTTGTCTGAAAGTAATATTACCATGTTTGTCAAGAACACGAAAACTCAGGAAAGTATTATTCAACTTGGTTTCTTTTTTGTTTCTGAGACAATGTGCTGTTAGAGTGGTGAGGTCACTGTCTGAGATTCTCAAGCCAAGAGATGTTCCAAGAGTCTCTCCTAACCCAATTCAGCAGACACTTACTTGTTCATTCACCAAATGCTGATAAACACCTACTTTGTTCTGGACACTCTTCATGACCAAAGTTCTTGCCCTCTTTAAGTTTATTCTAATAGTGACTCCACCACTTTAATAGCACATTACCTCAGAAACAAAATGATTTTTGTGCATTTCATTTTATTTTTAATATTAAGAAATCACATTGAATGTTACTTTCCCAAATTTTCATGTTCTTGACAAACATGATAATATTACTTTCAGATAAATCCTCACATAAGGTATGAAAAAGGAAAAAAGATATCTATTGAGATATCTATTGAGTATCATAAGGAAAATGAGGAAAGAAAAAAAAAACGTTTGGAAAACATTCCAGAAGACTTAGAATGTTCCAGAGCAATGAAAAAAGTTGTAAGTGGACAGAGAAGGCTGATAAATGATGCAAACAGGAGAGCAGAATGAGAGCTCTAGGTGTAGTCTTGAACTTCACCTAGTCCAGCAATGGCAAAACCAGGACCCACGAGTGTCCTTCTCTCCTCACAATGCGTGGCTAGCTTTGCTGTTAGCAAACCATGGAGCCAGATCACAGCTTCTGAAACTGTCCAAAGGATCAGAGATCTACCAAAGCAAAGGATGCATGAGAGTTGAAACCTATTTGACTTCCCTGATAATCCAACTCCTTCATGCTTAGATAATTTGCCCATGGTCACACAGCTACTAATTCTTCACATTGCTTGCAATGGTTTTCATAATTGACAGAGAAGCAAACAGCTTAAGTGGAGGAGAAAGGAAAGCTGATATCCACCAAGTGCCCAGGATACAAAACCAACACAATATCTCACTTAACACACCAATCCTGTGAACTAAGTAGTATCCCTTTTATACATTAGAAGCCCATGCAATCCTTCCTAGTCAGATACCATACCTAAACTGCCAAAACAAACGAACAGACTTGCAGAATCTGGTTTTTCTCTGTGCTTGTATTGCCTCTTTTGGACACTAGGTATAGGGACCCTCTCACAGGGGACGTAGGTAGTTGTAGATTATTAAACAAAACAAAATGGTGTAGCTCAGGGGAAGCCTCGATGATCAGCCTCTTTATTTTTCTATTTCCTCTTGAGGTAAATAGGCTAGAAGATGTGAAACAGTTTGATCTGCTTGGAAGTAAGATGTTAGTTTAGAAGCTCAAAATAATCTAGTCCTAATTTGCTATGGCGGCACAGACTTTATTGGTCAAATTAATTACAATTGTTTAGTGTTTGCATCAAAATCTTGTGTTGTTATGACAACCATTTTCAAGCCCTGACTTCTGTATTGTGGCTTAAACGTGATAAATTCCCACTTTCAGAAGACATCCAGCTGGTAAGCTTACTTCAACTGCCAAGATGATGTCCCACAATTTCCACATCTGCTTCAACTCCTCTGTCACAGCCTCATTACTAATTTTTTTCTCCATTTTTTAAGAATTGGGATAATTTTGTTTCCCTGGAGCAGGCTGTAAGTGCACACCCAAGTCAGACATTTATTTATGAGTGGCTTCAATTTACGGACGAGATGTGTTTGTATCTTACGTTCCACATAAGTCCTCTCCTGACTTTCTCAATAATTTGACTTTATGACACAATTTAGGTGATCTCGAACAAAAAGAAAACCCAAAGATATTTAACCCATTTTAAATATTCATTCTCTAGTTTTTCTAGAATTCTGTCAGAAAACTCTTCAAAAATACTTAGCCTCATCTAGTTTCAAATCAAACCAATATAAATAATGGGTAGAATTACTAACCTGCAGGGAATGTCATCCTAAATTTCCTGGCGCTGACTATGTAACCATAAGCATGACTGGTGTATTTACTGGAGGCAGTATATACTGTATAATGTTCCCTGAAAACTCATGTAACTAATGCAATATGATAACCACTAGGGTGCTACTGTGACGTAAAGGACATAGTACAATCTTATCCAATTCAAACAAGAAAAAAAATAGTTGACTTTAATGGTCCTGCCCTCCAAACAAATACATTGCCTGTTCTACTGAACTTAAAATTCCAGGTTATATATAAGTTGTCCTGAAATAAAAGTAATTCAGTGGCATACACATTCCAGCACCAACATATGATTTTACTCTTTGATCAAATATTTCTAACAGTGATTTTAAGGAATCAAGTGCTATATAGGACATGACATTTACTGAGAGAATGTAAGAGGAAAATAAATGGATTCAATAGCACAGATTTCAAGTTGGCAGAAGATGGAACTAGTCTAAGAGGAGACATGTTTCCACTCGGGGAGTTGTTGGATGTTGACATCAAAGTGTTTTAAGCTGGATCCAGCAGATATGCTCAGGCATCAGCAGAAGGAAATTCAGAAAGGTAAGCTCTGAACCACAGGACAGGAAAGATGGAAGAGAGTGTCGAGGCTCCCTGCTCTTACCTTCTCATACCCTCATTTCCAGGATCTTACAGATGTGGAAACGGAGCTGTAATTTCCAAGGGTCCCAGTCCCATCAGAGCAGGCTTACAGCCATCTAACTTCCAAGATGCCAAGATGTTGATTCTCCTGAAATAAGTCCTAGGGCAGGAAGAGCTGGAGCTGGGCAGAGACTGCTTCATGGCAGCCTTCCAGGGAGACGGCCAGCACAGTGATAATGGATGTAAGACGAGTGACTCATAAGATGTTAGAGCTTGTTTTTAAAAAAATGAATTAAAATGATATCCATGATGAAAGAAAGAGAGAAAGAAAGAAAGAAAGAGGGAGGGAGGGAGGGAGGGAGGAAAAAGGGAAAGGAAAGGAAAGGAAAAAGAACAGAACAAAGCTAGAGAAGTATAAATAGCCTGGTGTAAATGTACCTGGCCTTCAGCTAAGGCTACAATATACATTATAAACACCAAACACTGTCAAGAGCATTTTAAGAAATTGGTCATCCCTTTCCACCACTTTGTGAGTAATACTTGGGAATGGATAAAAAAATAATAATGGCCTCCAGGGAATGTTTAAGAATGAGGTAATTTACATGCTTCATCCAGAAAACATTAAGTGTATCCTTCTCCTCTGCCAGGATAATTTTGAATTTCTGGCATCAAAGCTGAAATTTTCTACCAAAGTTGATCAATCTCCTGTTACCACTCTGTATTTGTGTTGGAGTAACAGTTTATTCTATGCAGTGTTAGACTGAGGCTAGTCAGCTATTTAATCTTAAGGTTTTTATTCAGGGCCTCATTGAAGAAAATCCCCAAACTTCGTGTAGACCAATTTTTGCGCAATTTTTCGATACTAATTCTTCCGATTTGGGGACCATGGCAACTCAACCAAGAAGGGTGAAAATGATTACTTCTCTAAAGAAAGACCTTGGTTTATTCTCTTCTCCCTTCCCTTTTTTCCTTCTACCACATAATATTTTGGCTTTTTCTCCACCATCAGGTAAGACCAGTGAACTGTGGAACAGCTGCCTGAATTATGTGGATAATTGCTTCTACTTTCTTTAGAGATGTCAAATATATATTGTATTTTGATACATGCCTATCTTGATATCTTATTTCACAAGAAGGCAACTACCATGTGCAAACAGAGGTAAGGAATGCATTAAAAGAAAAAGTAGATTTTAGAAACTCATGACAAATACATTGGGGTAGAATCATAGAAAGATCGTAAAAACCGGAGCGTAGTGGTAGGAGGTACTTTACAGTTTATTTACTCACAATCACCTTTTTCTCACAGCTTTGAAATTGAAGCCCAGGGAAGTAAGGCAACTTGCCTAAGCCATAGATTAGTTCCAGTTGCTCATTTAAAAAAAGATAAATCCATTGGTATCTCCATTGTTGTTCTCCTGAACTCTGCTGAGTTGATTGCCATATTAAACCAAGGATTAACCTCTCCTGCTCCAATCCCTTCACCAAATCCTTCTTGGCTCCTTTCTCTGACCTTTGTGCTTCTGAGTTTGTTGCAGTAGTTATTGCTTTTGGGTTTTTTTTGTCTTCCTTTTGTCACTGTTGTTTTGGTTAGGTTGTACTAGCTCACCTTTTAGATGATACTTACTTCAGGGATTTTGTCTAGCAGCTCTGAGTATAGCCATACCAATTTTCTGTTAATGGGGAGTGATCAATATGACTACGTCATTCAAAGTCACAAAATGAAAATTTTACACAAAGAATTTAAGCACCTCCACTGCCCTAAAGAATTCTAAAACCTATCAAGTCACATGGAGGTATTTAAGATTAATAATATCAACTATTATCTGTTTTCAGTTAAAAAGTGCCTTCATAATGTACCCACATGTTTAATCTCATTTAACACTTTAAAAAAAACCCAATAAAGTGACCATTTTAGCATTCCTATTTTATAGATAAGACTGAGGCCACACACTGGACACTGACAATGTGGTATCTGGGGTTTGGAATCCCAAATCTCAGTCACTGTCTACTTTAGCATTAATGAATAAAATTCTTCAAGTTGAAATACTGAGCGACTATGGCCAACACTTCCTCTATCAAGGTCTGCCCTAATGAGCTGTGTCATATTTACCAGGTCAAGGGAGCCAAGACAGAAGCCAAGACAATAGGGCAAAGCGTCCTACATATTTTTTGTTTTTGTTTTCTTAACTGCTGGCTACTTTCTCCTGGAGAAACCATCTGGGCTGCCCTAATAGCTACCACTTTGCAACTCTCCATGCAACTCTCCAAACTTTTTTTCCCACATATCTTAAGGTAGTGACTGAAAACTTATGTTATCCAATATGTCTGGCTTAAAGATCAGTCCTGAGAACGTCATTTAATATTATGATTAGGTTTTTTGGTTCTGTTGTGATCATGCTTTTTCTTCTTTTCCTCAAAGTGTCTTCTATTTTTCAGTGTAAGGCCTACTTGAGTCCAGGGAATATTGACCAGAAGCATTCAACAAAGAATATATTCATTAAAAGCAGAGGAGTGTACTGAGGTAAGTGCCCCGTCTCGGGAGCTTGATTTTGTGGATTCAAATCTCAACGTCACAGCTCACTAGTTGTGTGACCTTGATCAAGTTATTTCATCTATTTGTGCCTCAGTGTCCTCCCCTGTAAAATGGGTTCTTAGGAGAGTTTAATGAGTTAATGTTTATAAAGTGCTTAGAATAGCGACTGACACAAAGTATTTACATGTTACCTATTATGATGAAAGCATGGAGAAAGTGGAGAAAATGGTCATTAATCTCTAATTTTTTATCAGTTGATATTAATAGCTTCGTGTCCCTTTATTTTTTGATAATGCTGGATTCCCTGACATTTGTTCCACTAAATGTTTCATTTACATTGGTTCCAAAACTGGCTAAACTTATCACATTGTGAAGTTTGCCTTTTAAAAAGCATATATCCAGTGACCAGAGCTCTAAAGAGCTCACATTGAAACTAACAAATAAAACTCATCTGTTGTGATATGTTCATTTTCATTAAAAAGACATCAGTCTGCTCTGCGCTTCCATTAGAAATAGAACTTAATCTCTGACAGGCGTTTCTCATTTTCCAGTTATTCTCTAGGGAGTATACATTGGCATGCTGGCAATGATTTTTTTTTGGCTCTGTACTGTGGTTGCAAATGGTGTCATTGTTCTTGGTTAAATCTGCGAAAAGTCAGCCTACCCTTCTCATTTTTTTGGCTTCACGCTAAAGTAGCCTTCATGGCAAAGAACTCTATGAGTTTATCACTCTTTATTCACTGCCCATATTCCAACATGATCAAAGCCTGCTAAAATAGCTATACACTGAGCTTTATTTTTCCCTCTTTTTCAGTTTCTACATTTGTCAAGGATGATAATATATGTTGAAACAACATCTAGATTTTTCTATTTGTTGGTCAATACAGGAGTTTCTGAGAGAAACAAGACAGGATAAATAGTTATTCTTAAATTTCCTTGCAGGCGGAGAAACAGGTTTGGTTGTCACTTGTTAATGCATTTTGTCACTGAATATTTTAAACTATTTAGTCATACTTAGGACAGATGTTCAACAAATCATTAATGAAAAGATGGCCCTTAATGTGTGTCAGAATTCAGTGTATAGATTAGCGGTTGGTTCCAAGGATATGAGAAAGAAACAATGAAAAGCATTCCATGATCATAGACTACTTTTTCCTTAAGTAGTTTGTTCATTCTCTTTGGAATCCTACTTGCATAATAAATTTTCCTCTCAAGTTGTTTCTTTATAAACAGTGTAAACATTAACAGCCTCTGTCTGAAATAGTAGATCCTAAATAAAAGTTAAATTAATATAATTTTACATTGTTATAAGAGCCAAAGTGATACTCTAGAAGACAAAAAATTTATTTTACTAAAAGATCTAAACTATATTTCTTTGGCTTTTATTCAATATCATATTTTACGTGCATGGAGAGCACCATGTTTATTGACTAATTGTGCAGTGTGTCAAATTATTGATGTAAGACATTCAAAGTTCTGTGTAGATCAGCCACAGTCAGCTTCTCCTTTTTTTGCAGAAAAAGGAAATAGACACACAGGGCTGAGTCCTTTGCAAGTTCCATTATTTGCTCATCAAATAATTATGGAATGTCTAGATTGGGCCAGGCCCTGATCCAGGTGCTTGGAAAAGTTGGTGGATAGATCAGAAGAAAGACATGCTGCTCTATAGGAGCTTCCACTGTAACTTCTAATAGCAACATGCTCAATTTTAAAAATAATAAGTCTTTGCCACTCCTGGCCGAAGACTGCTGTTGACCAAAGGCACATTATTGATAATAATATGCCTTTATTTCACAGCATACTGGCACATACTTTGGTATTTGACTATCGCAACAGGAGAATAGGCCTTTGTGCCTAAAGTGCCCTTCTTGACCAAACTCCTACTCAAATGAAAAAGCTCAGCTCAAATGCTTCCTCCAGGAAGCCTTCTGACTCATTATGGAAATCAATTTTAGGTTACACAACATGTTTCTCAGATATCAAGGAAATGATGTCTCCAATTCTCATATCACATCAATTCCTTACTTAATCCCCTCGTTTCCCAGCTTTTCTTTCGCTGAGCTAGAGCCATGTGACTGAATATGACAAATGGGAGGTAAACAAAGGTGATGAGTCACTTGAGTCTAGGCACTTTAGAGTTGGTGATTCTTCTCCATTGCTCTCTTCCTCTCCCAGGGTAATTAACAAGCCTTGTGTTGCAATGGTAGCATCACAGAGAAACCTGAGTCCTCAAGCTCATTTCTGGAGAAACCTCCACCAACCAGCACTGAACACTGATGGAGTGAGAGATCTACTGTTGCTGTGCTAAGCCATGAGATTGGGGGATTTGTCTGTTGAGGCAACTGATATTAATGACTGTGACTAATACAGTGATAGAAAGAATGAACTTGTTTTGTTTTTGCCCAAAGAGGCACATCTCCTACATAGGAGACAAGAGTGACGTTAGAGATGCACCAGGCTGCTACTACCTCTACAGTGGCTGGAGCAGGGCTGGGGATGGGCACTCCTTTCCCCAGTTTGGCTGCTTCTTTCCCAAACACTTTCTCCTGTCTTTTCTCTTGATCCAAAACTGGAAAACTCATAAATCACCCTTTAACAATGAGCTGAGTATACATTAGCTATTTGTTACTTTTTCTTCAAGATAAAAGGTATTTAAGTCCTGTCACTGAAAACTGAAGGAGCAGGAGGTCCGTGTGTAAATCTCTCTTTAGATCATATACAGAGCACTTCACACACACACACACACACACACACACACACATATACACACAGAGTCTACTTTTAAACATTCTTTTACTCAAAAATAGGATGGTTGAAAGAAAGGAGAAAGTTAATTCTAGATTCCAATTAATTTCACTGCTGAAATATTAAAGAAAATTATGTTTGCTTTCTTAAAGTAAATGGAAGTTAGACTATCAAAGATTAGAAAAGATTGCTTATAATAGCTCAGCCGCATACCAGGGAGATCAGCTCGGTGCTCTGTGACCACCTAGAGGGGTGGGATAGGGAGGGTGGGAGGAAGACGCAAGAGGGGGGCGATATGGGGATATATGTATACATATAGCTGATTCACTTTGCTATACAGCAGAAACTAACACACCATTGTAAAGCAATTATACTCCAATAAAGATGTTAAAAAAATAAATGTACTTTAAAGGGAACAAATAAATTACTATGGAAAAGAAAAAAATAAATAAATAAAATAAATTTAAAAAAACATAACCAGCCAAAATAAAAAAAAGGTTGCTTATAATAGCTAAAAACAAGGACCCGCTGCTTGCTTAATAATGTCCCTTTCCCTGATTTAGCATAAAGGAATTGGGGAAATAGCGGAACATGAGTATAAATCCTACAATCTTAATGAAAGATTTATTAGTAAGTAAAATTATTTTTCCTTCTTTTTAATATGTTAAATTTCATACTACATTGATAGAAAGATAACAAACAAAAACTATTTTTTATTCCATGTGGAAAAAAAAACAACTCTGGCCCAGGACGCTAGTTAAAGTAAATGTAGAGATAGGAAAATAAACCATGGTATTAATTAACAGATTGAAAGGAATATGAACACTTCCATGCAGGATAGATTCAGATGTTAGGTATTCTAAGTGCAGGATTGATAGCCCTAGAATTTAAACCTGAAATCTAAGTAGATTTTTCCCAATGTCATGATATATTTAACTTCTAAATTCCTGGGGAAATTTTGAATCTAACAAACATGCAACATGGGAAAATAAACACCACCATGTGCCATTTTCTCTTCCATAAATTTTTGCTTTGGTTGCTGGGAAGCTCAGAGATAAAGAGTCAGTACTTTCTTATAGTTCTTTCCAGGATTGGTTATTAAATATGCTGCCTTCCCCTTCTTCTTTTACTCTTCAGTATTTATCTTATGATAATAGTCTTGGGTTTTGTTTTTTGGGTTTTTTTTTTGGTACCTGTATTTTTCTTGCAAGCTGCCTCAAGTACTTTGTGGAAATAGCGGTGCAATAAGTTTTTAAAAACCACTAAATTTTAAAACAGCGAAGTGTCAGGTACAAATATGATCGCATTTCTGAAACGATCTACTCCAAATGGAACCACAGAATGTCAGAAGGGAAGGGGTCTTAGAAGCCATCTAATCCAAACGCTTGCTAAGTAGATCCGAAGAAGTTAAGTAACTTACCTAAGACACACAGATAATTAGGGGCCATTTCTTCTGTAGCATCTCATTCCCTTTCACTATGAGATGTATCTCTGCTTCAAATACAATGTCCACATCAGCACATACTATATTGGCTTAATTTATTTATTTTTCACAAGTTTTTAAAGCTTTCTATGTAAAGAATGAGTATTTAAACCTAAAGTGCTAAACAGAGACCTACTCTCATCCTTTCCGTAAACTGTTGCTCAGGCAGCTGCCAAAGGAAGGAGATTATTCCCATGGACTCCTGCCAGGAGTCTGGCTGGGGACTGTGCTCAGGACTAACTGTTGCTCTGAGTAGTTATATTAGTCAGGAGCTAGACCTGTCAGGATCTCTACCAATTAGGATCTGCTTAAGCGGCAGCAAAACAGAAAGAAGTTAAGAGAAAGCCCAGTTGCCAATATTCTCGGTACATAAAACCCCAATCTTTGGGGAAAGATTTTGTCAACCTTATCCTGGGCTATGATATATGGTAAATAATGGCATCCTTGAGCTGTTCATTCTAAATCACTGCACCATCAGTGGGGTAATTGGTGGGGCTGATCCTGGTCACACAGGTCATGTTGTGGCTAATATATAGGATCCTCTTCATAGGGCTCTGCACTGATAAGATATGGCAGCTGGCATGATGGAATCCAGACAGGCAGCCGGACGTGCCGTGCGTGCAGACAGAGATGGGCTCCAAAGACACTCTGTTATTTGAAAATCAATATATTCACAATATTCTTGCTCGATAGCAAAAATGTGCGACAATTATCTGGCAAAGTACACTTCAGAAGCACTCCGATGTTTTATAGATACTAATATTAATGTCTCTAACTTGTAGCGGTAAAGGTCCAATTTTCAAAATGGTGAGTTTGGAATTTGACACAGAGATAATCATTGGAAGATTCAGGCTCACAAGCCTTGCTGTTAGGTTCTTTTCAGGTTAGAGATTGGAGTGAAGGGGTGCGTGACATCAGAGAACACCAAAAGGAGAACAAAGTGGTAAGTTAATGCATATGGAGTCAAATACTTTACGAAAGGGCTAATGGAAGAGGCTGGGTTCTACCCCATTATTGACTACATTTTCTCATGCACACCAGGTGACATATCACATTCCAATTCTTCCTCTTCACTATGGCACTGGGGTAGTCAGTGGCTAAGGAGCCAGGAGCGCCAGGCTGTAAAGCCATTCTCCACTAAGAGGACACAGTGACATTAATGGATTTCCGGGTGTGGGAGCCTGCCAGCATTATTGCTTCTCGAAACCTCCTTGATGTCTTCAGAAGTCTCTAATCTGTATCCTGCCAAGAACAAACGCTATACATAGAGTGTGCTAGTTACGAGGAACACAGCTGCCAGTCTGACGTTCAGGAGGGTTTTCACTTTATTTCTCACTCTAAATGATTATCTTAGATTAAAATCAACATAAATAAAAGGAATTAACAAAGGAAACTAACCTTAGTTAGAGAGAAATTCATAGCCAGACAGCACCATAAATCTCATGACCAATGAAGATATAGGCAAATAAATTCTCCTCAGTGTTGCCCACAAATGCATCTGCTGGTAAAGTTATGCATTAGCAAGTTTACTTCCTCTCAGTAAGGCCTGAGAGATTCTGTCATTGTTAGTCATGATCCTAAATTACTTAATAAGAGTTGCAATTTCAGGCATTTGAAAATTATGTACCCATAAAATATGCAGGGTGAAGTAAGCAAACTATTTGCTATTTACTTCTAAATATTTAAATGGTCTTCATTAGTTATCTACGACGCATGCCTCAGTGAGGTCAGCGTGGTACTCATTGCCAGGCTCACTTTCAAGCCAATGGAAACAATGGAAACAACGTCTCACTGACCAAGGAAAGACAACACACAATTCAGACGTGATAGTTCCTAAGTTATCCTCCCATTGTTTCATTCACATAAAGCGATATCTGATCCCATATTATACTTGGTCTTTTCATACCGGCAATTTGAAGAAATACCATTAAAGAAAAAATATTGTCAAATATTATGCTTCCAAACCCTAAAGTCATTGCTTAATATGAAACATAGGGGTGTAGAGACAAAATGTTGCCTGCCCAATATCAATTCTTCTTTTTGACCTTACTAATAATAGATCCAATATTATTTAAGGCATGAAAGAGGGTAAGGGAGAGAAAGAGAGGCAGGCAAGAAAGCAGGAGGGAGGGAGAGAAGGAGGGAGGAAGGAAGGAAGGAAGGAAGGAATACATTTCCCAGCTTGCTTTGCAGCTGCACTGGTTCTGGTCAATTAGATATACAGTTATCACTGGGTAGGGGCTTCCAGAAATGCCCTTCAAGGGGAACTGACTTACTGACATGTACCATTCTTCTTTGTTGTTCTTAACATTTTTCTTGCTTAGGATGTGCACAAGATGGCTGGCACTTTGCAACCATCTTGAGAACGTGCGGGTGGAGGTCACACCTAATAACAGTACAGCAGGAAGCTAGAAGGATCGGGATTCCTAATGACAACATAGAACTGCCGTACCCATGACTGGCCGCCAGCCTTCATACTTCTTTTAAATTTTAAGCCACTATTTTGGAGTTTCTGTTACTCATACAGATAAAAACAAGGAAGTTGAAAAAGTATTGGCTTGAGGCCTGGTTTCTAGTCCTTGCCCTTCCATGAACCATGTGGCCTTTGAAAAACTCTCTTTACATCTCATGACCTCAGTTCTCTTCTCTTTATATTGAGTTGGGCTGAATGATATTAAGAAAACACGTTTCATTTTACTAGTTGTGATTTTTAACTACCCATCTTTACTTTTCCAATACTATCCTTCAACGTCCATGTGAGAAAGAAAAAACTTAATATTGGGTTGGTGAATTTTAAAATAAAAGAAGAATAAGAAGGACAAGTAGTTACAAACCCTAGAATCCACAAACCAGCAGATGACAGTTTCAACAAGTTTTAATTAAAGTAAGCTATGTTTTAATAAATGTCATCACTAACAGAAAATATTTTGGCCTCTCGAAGAATCTGACTAGGATAGGTACACTGAGGCAAGAAGGAGTTGCCTTTGCCTTCTTTTAGCTCTATTTAGGAAAGGGACTTATGAGCCTTGGAGGGTGGGCAGTAGGGAAGACATTAACCCCGGCCCAGGCTGATCCACTCTTACGATGGAGCATCCGCCTATTTGGGGGTAGCCCTGGGTCAGGGTGGAGCTCAAGGTGGTTGGAGCTCTGCTGCCCTTGGCTGGAAAGGAGCCTCCCTTCTCTAGTCTCCCTACTTCTTCTTGAGTGCTTCTGGGGTGTGGTAGGAAGGTGACAGAAGAACATATCTATAGCATAGTCCATTTCTGCAGAGCCCAACAGTTCTGCAGGAGTACACAATCTGTAGTTATTAGCCAGCTACTGTGTATATGTCATTTTGCCACGGGTTGGAGGTACTAGAGAAACACAATGTCGTTCCTCGTGATCCAGAGATGCAGGGAAAATTGGGGAAGACTCCTGTAATTTCATCTTACTCTCCCAACTGAAGAATTTATTGTAAACACATGTAAGCCAGAAGTTACTTATTCCGTTCAGGAAGATTTCCCCTAACGGCCTGGTTTAGTGCACATTGCAAATAAGCACCTCAAAAATCTCACAGAATTTTTCATAACCTTCCTGCTACCAGAGGGAATATTGCTGAAAAATTTTAAATATGTGCATTTAAAAATCCCACAATGACAGCCAATTAGTTTATTGTTTTATTCTCAAGAAGCAAAAAATTATATCTATTATTAAGTCTATATAAAGTTTCTATGTCCCCGTCTGGCAGAGCCAAGCAATCTTTCTCTACCTACAATGCCCTTTACCACATTGAAACTAAAGCATCTGGGATGGAAAATCTTTGATATGCCTTTCATACCAACCTTGTGAAAAAAGGTATATGTCTAAGTTTATGGCGGCAAACAGTGTCATTATCTCCCTTCCTCTAATATTTAACCAATCTGAACACTCAGGGGAAAAATGTTATCTGAAATCCAACTACCTTATATACATTCCCTTGGTCTTCTTTTGACGATTCAACCAGCTTTTCTCACAAGTATCTCAAATACTTGTTTGGAAAGCTTTTCTCAAGTGGGTGTGCAAACAGGAGGAGGACTGTTCTTTAGCAATCTCTCCTTATAAGCCTCCAATGATACTATCTTCTTGTACTTTAGTTAATGAAAAGATAAATATGATTTGTGCCGTGCCCAGCTGTGTTTTTCTTGCACTGAGGAATTCACAAAAGGAAAATTTTAAATCATATATTTATCAGTGAACAAGCTTGCTAAAGCAAATAGATTTCAGTCTCCTGAGTTTGCTTCAATAAAAGATTAAACGCTAATAGTGCAATTTACCACACTCAACAGATTTATGAATAATCAAAGTTTGGAGGAAGGCCAGGCCGTTTAAGAACATTACCTAGCAAACAGATGCCAACAGTACGTAGACATCTTCCCTGTAGCTACGCAGCTGTATTTCCTATCACAGTATTCAATATTGACTGAATAATTGGCCTTTACAAAACATTTATTAAAACGCACCATTTACCACATACCCAATGCTTGTTTAAGAAGTTCAGGCAGGGAGGGGGATGGGGACAGGGGAGACACACGAGTTCTTTCTAATTACGGAGTGGATTTAATTAGTAAACAGCAGAAAGCCAAGTCTGGAATTGTTAGACCAAAGGTGCTGAACTGTCAAGGAGTTCTTTAAGGAATAAAGGGAATAAGCACCTCATATTCAGTTTTGGAATAATACTTTGCATTATTACTATATTCATTACTGGAATGTAGATATATAATATATAAAATTATTATATCATAATACTGTGAGTGGGGTTACTCTCAGTACACCAAAGCCCATTTTCCATGTGCTTTACTTGCACGTTCTCATGTTGCTCCTTGGTGGTCAGGCTGCCATTACGTGGCTGCCCTCATTTTCTAAGATTAATATGCTTAGGCGTGGAGAGTTTGTTGAATGTTGTATCTACCTTAGGTAGCATGTTAAGTTAATGATTAAATGAGGGTTGTCATCCCAGGGCCAAGTTTCTAACTCTCTGAAAAAGATTTCTGATTTCTCTATCTTATGTCTTTGTATCCAGCTTGAAAAAGAACAAGATATCAGCTGATTGATTCGTTGTGATAGAAGTCACCTATTAAAAAAGCTCCTTGCTAACAAATTTGGAATATGGCGTGGACAAAATGCTCTAGTTCGAATGCATTAAGCTTAGTTACGATGAACTCAAAACACACTCACGGTGTGACTGAAAAATGAAAGCTATCACCATGCTTTACAGGTTAACCATGGCAGGAAACACAACCGGATTCCAGGTAATCTCCTGCCTACTTAGAACAGGTTTCCTAACCTTTCGGCACCCTGCCTAGTAAAAGTGTTGGTCATGCTCTCTGTAACAGGGATTCTAACCCCAGCCTCACTTGATGCCAGGAAAATGAAGGTATCATTTACCTCTGGCGTTCAAGTATACCTTGAGTAGCTCCTCAACTTGTGTAAGACTTCTCTGACACCTAAAGCTCATTATGCTAGTTCTTCGGTGCTCTTTTTAGTTACGTAAAACCTTTGGTGTCTTCAATTTTACATGGACTTTAAAAAGAGAGTAGGCTTCATTATGGTGTAGCCTGCCATTAATAGTGTTGTCTAAATCTTGCCTTCATATTCATATGTATATATGTATAATTTATATATATATATCATATATATAAATTTTTATATATTTAAATTTTCAAAATATATATCTAATTTTTATTCACACTCACTTGGCCCAAAGCATAGGTGTTGTGGGCATTTTCCTAATGGTCATTGAAAAAGGAATTATTTCACTGTGTACATTCAAGCACACACAATAAAAATGGATAAGACAAAATATTTACAAACTCACTGACCCCCAATCAGAAAGGAACAACGTACTAGCCTAGTGTTTGGCATCAGAATCCAGATAATAAATGATAAAGTTTTAAAAGATGGATTATACCAAAGGGTTGGCATCTAGCTAACTTGCTAGGTCAAATTTATAAAAACTAGAATAGAGAGAGAACAGGAATAGATATTCAAATAAGAGAAAAACAAATCCTAAGTACATGAACAAATTACTCATCTTCAAGATAACTGAAGTTCATAGCAAAGAAATTTTAGTATTCCATATTATATCTGTATATATATATATACAGATATATATGTATATATGTACAATTTATACAATTTGTATACCTAATTATAATTTTAAATTTTATATATTAAAATATACTTTAAATATTAAATTCAGTGCAAGTAAGTACACTCGTATGCTAGAGGCTTTGAAAACTGTTAGAACCCTGTAAAAAAGCAAGGAAAGAAATAGATACAGATACATAAGATACATATAGTATGTACAAAACAATTAAGATGTTTATACTTTTTGTCTTTATAATTCTATTGTTGGAAATTTTCCTAAATACATATCAATGACAGGTAAAAGTTACATTTGTTAGTTTACCTGCAGTGTTACATTTCATGGTATAAAGTTATAAATCATGCAAGAGACTAATAATAGGGGGAAAAGTAACTAAACTATTGTACACAGATAGACTAACACCCATAATTGCAATAATAATTATCAAGTTAATGGGAAGATATAGGCCCATATTTAGGATAAAACATTAAGCAAGAAAAGGTGAAATGGTGAGGTTAATCAGGCAGAGTCAATCCAAACATAAGAGAGTAAAGCTGTTTCCAATTTTTTTATAACACCGCTTTTATGTTTTAAAAGTGAGGACAAGAAGTTGAGGCTTCCTTGGCCGCATTTACGTGTGAGGTACGACGCTCCCTGTCCTGAGACCCCTCTCTCTGTGGACAGTAGCAGGGACTAGTCTCATTTCTCCAGTGAGAGTCAGTCCCAGAGGACAGCTATCCCCAGGTGCCCCTGGTATGGCAGCTGGCTTTCTGAGCATGTGCTGAACTCAAGCAGTCGCAGTCTGAAATGATGTCCATCCTCCTTGAGAGCCACTCCCTCTACATCAAAGGACTGTTCTTGGCACAGCACACAGAGAGTGTGCAGCCCCCGCTCTGAGCACGGCCTGTGAAGCCCAAGTGTCCTGGTAAGGGGACAGGGTCTCATCACCAGCCATTTTTTTTGCCAAAGCAGAAGCATCTCATGTCATATCATCAAAGAATCATTTAGCTTACCAAGCCAAACAACTGCTTATTGAGAAAGGGAAGGAAAAGGCAGCTTTAACACTCCAAAGTTAAAACAACAACCGAAAAAGACTTTCCAAGTTTATACTGCTTTTAATGTCTGTGTTTTAAAACCAGATATTTATTGCCCTTTTAAAACGTCTCAGGCTAACATTTTTAGTTCTGCAACAGTGCTGATAACATTCCAAGACCAGCCATGGTGCAACTGCCCATAAAAAAATTAACACTATCAAGACCATTTTTTTCTGTGTTTAATTTAAGCTCATGCCAATGAACACTACCCTATGGGCATAAACTTGATATTTCTGTTCACCACACATTAACCCAGAGTTCCTCAGGGTGTGACACCCAGGTGACTTCTGTGATGCAGATTTCTAAAAATCTGGCTAGAAACCTGCATGACTGAACACCCCACTCATGGCCAGGTACAACCATTGATCTTCTCTTATTCTACCCAATCTGCATTTAGTCTCAGAAGATTAACCCTTTGGCAGTATGAATTCACACTGCTAAATGCAAAGAGAGTCCCTACTGAGGCTTATGAAAGTGCATTAGCTCCCAAAGTAGGACCCAGGGACTGCTGAGGGTCTCACATGATTCATGAGAGACAGAGAAGAAGTGGCTGAGATGGGAATCGGGGTGCCTCTTCGGCTCTGGTAGGAATAGAACTGCAGAGTCTTGGAGGTAAAGAAACCATAGTGATTACCTAGCGCAGCCCTTTCAATGCACCGCCCAACTAGTTAGTGACAGAAACACAGTCTAGCTTTCTCTCCACTGCCCCAAAGTATTTTGTGGTGAGAGAAATAGGGACAGAAGGAACCCGGTTATAGAGAAAGAAAATATCATACTTTATGATTAAAGAAACATAACAGTAAATGAGGATAAAATATCATGTATCAAGATAATCCCTAAGATACATTCTGATAAGGTCCTGGTATAATTTTTAAATTATATCTGGACACGAAGGAGACCATCTCCTAAGCTGGAAGTGGATGGCAGCTTCACAGTAAGAGTGCTAAGAAAGGGAACACAAATCATTTACACACCTGGCTAGCCCTCCATGACCTTTGAAAGTCAGTGGCTGCACACTGACTTCAACATACACTTTTTTTTTGTTTGTTTTTTGCGGTACGCGGGCCTCTCACTGCTGTGGCCTCTCGCGTTGCGGAGCACAGGCTCCGGACGCACAGGCTCAGTGGCCATGGCTCACGGGCCCAGCCGCTCCGCTGCATGTGGGATCTTCCCGCACCGGGGCACAAACCGTGTCCCCTGCATCGGCAGGCGGACTCTCAACCACTGCGCCACCAGGGAAGCCCAACATACACTTTTGAGCATCTCCTCTTTGTCTGGCAATGTAATTCCCCACACCCCACGCCTCACACTTTTCCAACAGAGAGAAAAGGGTCATGGTGTGGGCACCGTGTGCAGGAGGTCAACTCTACCTCCCTCACATCTGCTGAAGGCGGGGGGGAGGGGAGGCAGAGAGCATGGGGAAGAGCACGAGCTGGGGCAGAAGAGAGCAGGCTGGATGGAGAGAGACATCTTACCCCATTAACTTCTGCTGGAAACATCTATCTCCCCAAGACACAGGCATAGGAAAAGAGGTAGACAGCTACAGAAGAGGAAAATTGCTTCCACACAAACAAGGTTGAGTGAGTTGTTTTTCAGCTGCCCACGTGCTGTTTTATGTGAACATTTAGCTATTTATAAAGACGCATCTCCCCTTTGTCACAAATAAGGCATCTTCACAATTCACAGCGTCTGTCAAAAAGCAAAGGTATACAAAATATACTATACGATTTTGTCCATCTGCCCCCACCTGCACATTCAAAATCACAAAGATGAATTTTAAAGGGAATGTTTCAAAATGTGAAAGCCCTGTATGAGGTAGGGGCACTCGAGCAAATTACCTTTGTCTGGGTCGCTGAAGCTCTCATCGCAAGGAGTGAAAACCATCATGCTTCTACGTAGAAATAAGCAAATTACATCGATGAAACACAACCAGGAAGAGAAAATGAATGCAGCCCCCATCATTAATACTAAAACTAGTCAATAATTATCTAGGCGGTATCAGTTATGTCTTCTGTGCATCCTGGTTGGTCTCTAAGTAAAGAGAAGGAGCTTGTGAGTAGTACTTGGGAAGCCTGCGGTTTCTCTATAGGACTATTGTCTCAGGCGGCATGTGTGAAGTACGGGGTGGGGACAGCATGCAATCTGCATGCTTGCTGCTTCAACATTCTACCCACTTCTGGATAATTACTGCTCATCCTAAGCCCCGTAAGGGCAGCAGGAAGTTCCGACTTACTGGCAGTTTAGTTCTTGGAAACCCTGGGAGGAAGATGGGCTTCGTCCCTGATGTGCTAAGTCATGGCTGTGTGGAGGCTACTAAAGTCAGCCCATTCTAAATCTGGACGGGCAGGAAGGAATGAGTCACACCCCTCCAAAGTTCCGTAATGATGAGTGAGGATTAGTGTTCATTTTAAAATCTGTCTGATTTTCAAGAAAGGAAAGATAATGTTCGAGAAACATTATTTGTTTAAATTCAAGTAAATTTGATAAGAACTAGAAATCTAAGAAAGCCATTCTGTAAACTTATATACTTCATACACTAATCATATTTTCCTGCCTCATAGCATTATATCCTTTTCTAAATGTCAGTTTTCAAAAAAAACAGCTACTAGCTGAAGGTAGTATGGGGATTGAGCAGAGAAAAGTCAAAAGGTTAGAGCAAGATAAACCCTGGAGGACAAGATTAGAATCCAAATCCTAGAGGCAAATTAAATAATGTTAAACAGAGCCAAAGGAGTAGCTTTTTCACATGAAAAGGCTACAATATAAATGCTGAAGTTTCTCTAGATCTATATGAAGGTGACAAAATGACCTACGGCTATACTGTCAAATACGGTAGTCACTGACCATATGTGACTATTTATACTGAAAATTATTAAAATAAATACAATTTAAAACTTACTACTAACACAATATTGTAAATCAACTATACTTCAATAAAGAATAATTTTAGTTTCTCATTTGCACTAGACACATTCAAGTGCTCAATACTTACATAGGACTAGTGGCTACCACATTGGATGGCACAGATTATAGAACATTTTCATCACTGCAGAAAGTTCTATTGGACAGGTCAGATTCCAGAGCTCATAATGGACTTTAAAGTGAGCATGGATGTACAATATAAGCTGAAATAAAAAGCCATGACTCCACAAAGTGCACAATAGGAAGTAGCATATTGAAACCATAAAAAACTTTTATTCTTGCTTTGACTCAATCTTTATTTAGGAAAAAAAAAATTAGGAAACAGGCAGGGCAATACTTAGGCTAAGTAGCCAAGTTTCAGGGAGAGTTCACAATGACGTCCTTCTTTTATACTGGAAAGGTACAGATGTAAGTTTGTGAGTGTGTGTGCGCGTGTGCATGTGCCAGTATCCTCTGGGGTACCCAAAGCATGACCTTGTACAGAGAAATGTTCATCCTAGGACCTGCCAAAATGGTGTGGATGGCCCAGAATAGTGACATTAAGGCAAGGACTTTAAATAAAACAAGAAGTCAAAGCTACCTGGCACCCTCTGATCTGACCTCAAAACAGACTGCTAGAGAAAGTGTCATTCTTAAACAGAATAGAAAAAGTAGGCATTTTCTTTCTTCGTGGGGTGAAATGTTCAAAGCAGTCTTTATTATCGAAATCTGCTCAAGATTGAAATGGTTATCCAGGTATTGTCACTGGGTCTGTTTTTGGAAAATCTCATGCCTGGAATATTTAAAGTATTTCGTATCTTGTAAGCAGGAGGGCTTGATAACGTCCCAAGGTCATTCTCTGTGTTGGAACATTGATATCCTGGTAAATATCTTAGTTTTCCAATGAAACACAAATACCAATTTAAAATACACTATTTGATTTCACTCTTTTCCTTTTTTTCTTTTTTACTGCTCCCATTTGATAATGTGTGTGCCCACATGCTTGCACGTGTGGACCGTCACATGGTTATAACAGCTGTACAGATCTAAGGCTCCAGAAATTACATATCCAGTGTGAGCTACAGATTAAACTGGTTTGTAGAGAAAATATTTTAAAGTATACCTAATCCTAATTAGTACAGTTGTAATAAAGTAAAATTTCAGTGATTATAAAATTTCAAAACTGTATGCTATCATATTGAATTGATTCTTTACTAATACAACTCAAATTCCTTTTTTTTTTCAATCTAGATGACATCTTTTTCAAAACTAGGGAATACTCCCTGGAGTATTTACTTCTTGTGGATTCTCTGTTATTTTCACTGACTGAAATCCAGGTATGTTAGCATAAGAGTCACTTGAATGTATGCATATAGCATCTTACAAAGCTCTGTAACATTTCACATTGCATTTGTCTGCCACGGCTCCACATCCAGGATTTTATGGCAGGTGGTATCTTAAAAGTGAGAGAAAAAGATCAGATTCATTATGATACACGCCTAAGAACTTTAATGTCTAAAAATTAATTTTAATTGCACAAGCAATGTATGAAATGCATTTTCCTTGGAAAATCTTGTACGGCATTATATATAAAGCTAAAGCCCCTCTACCCACAACTACATTCATGTCCTCTCTCCCTCCTCAGAGGCAACCACTGTTATCAGCAATGATGTGCACAAGATCTTTCTTATTCTTTCACAACTGCTCACACATATCCTGGAAGGCATGCATCAGATAAGGAGATTTGGTGCCGCATTTTTCATTGCAACAACAACAAAATTGGAAGCACCCTAAATATCCAACACTCAGGGAATAAACAAACTAATTATAATTTAAAAGATGTGGTTAGTCTATATCAAATAGTTTGTAGTATCTAAAGTGCTTAGAAAGTACATGACACATAGTGAGCCCTATACATTAACTTTTTGCTATTACCAATACATGGGAGGGGTGTATATATATATATATATATATATATATGAGAGAGAGAGAGAGCCAGAGAGTGATAAACAAACACTGCATAAAGATACAGTATGAGCCAATTTATGGTAAACATACACACACACACACACACACACACACACACACACACACACACACCCCACATATTTTCTAGGAGTTTCAGAGATTCCTTTCACTGCCTGAGGCTTCCTCTGCTCTTTTATGTCATGAGGATACTTTTCAAACACAATAGAGTAGGAGAGGATGTGGATATGTGTGTTTGATCTGCCTCAATGGTGTTTCTCTGACCCTCACCCTTAGTAGCTTTCAAGGATAGTTCATTTTGTCCTTGACTCTGTAAGCACTCAGAGAATTCAAACATAACCCCTCCCCCAAAACAAAGAAGTGAATAAGAGAGAAGAAGCCAACAAAATCGAGTAAGCGTGAACCCTGTTCTGCCAGGTTCTAATTCTTCTGTTTCCCATGTGGAAGGATCTTGTCAGATAAATCTTAATTTATAGTAAAAGAAAGGAATTGTGCTCTACTGAGCAAAGGATCCAAGAGGTGAATTTTAGTCCCGCTCCATCGTGTCTCCCAATTTGGCACAGAGCAAGTGTCTTAACCTCCCTGTACCAGAGGCTTTGGACATAAAGTCTTTCATTAATTCTTCAGTGCCTAATGGGGGTCCTTTCTTCAGGATCATGCATGTCCTTTACCAATGAAGTTTTCTTTGAAGACAGGCAAGAGCTCAGATTAAGCCTTTCAATATATATTACTTCTCTTTCCTCTTGGTTCTCTGTTCTCCACAATGGCTAATTCTCAGAGGGGTTCCAGACGTGAACTCTGCTCCAACTACTAAATAAGACTGTAACAAGGGAACTCCCACCACAATCCATTCTTCTTGACTTCCAACCAGGGTTTCTCCCAAAGAGATGCTCCTATGCCATTTGCTCCAGCAAAACTCAGATCCATTCCATTAATCATGGCAGTCTCAGAGTTTCCTTTCCTAACCCTGAAGAAATCTTTTTTTTTTTTTTTTTTTTTTGCGGTACGCGGGCCTCTCACTGTTGTGGCCTCTCCCGTCGCGGAGCAACAGGCTCCGGACACGCAGGCTCAGCGGCCATGGCTCACGGGCCCAGCCGCTCCGCGGCATGTGGGATTGGGCACAAACCCGTGTCCCCTGCATCGGCAGGCGGACTCTCAACCACTGCGCCACCAGGGAAGCCGACCCTGAAGAAATCTTAATTATTCTCCTGGTTCAAAGTATTTCTGAGTGGACAAACTCAAGATTCTTTTAGTGAAGAAGCATCGTAGATGCTACACTTATAAACACAGCACCAACCACAGTTCCTGGAACAAAGCAAACTCTCAAGAAGCGTTTGTTGTTGAATGAATGATGGCACGTTTTTACAAATATGACGTATGGGGATCTGATTTGTACATTATATTTATATTTTCCACCAGGCTCTGTACAAATATGTAAGCAAATGCTCCATCATTTCTTGCTCTCTCTTTAAAGGGCTGTATTAGCCTTAAGCCTCCTGACATTCCCGAGGCTGCCATCACAGTTTTGTGCTCACTCCAAGGCAACTCTTGACTTTGCCAAAATCTCTGGTCATTTGGTCAGTCTACATTTTAGACAAGTTCAGTTCCGCAAATCCAGATCCAATCCTAAATGCCTACAACTGAGGACCAATTTATTTCTAGTGCTTGAAGGTAAATTTTAAACCACAGTGTGTCAGATTCATGCAGTAAATACTTAGCGGGCTTCCAATTTATTCTGAGAGTAGTAACATAAAAGTCAACATAGAAAATAAAAGCGTTTGTATAATCTCAGAAACATAACTCTGTGGAGGTTGTTTCCAAAGGTTGGATGTAAAGTTTCATTACGTTCATCCATACAACTGCGAGATTATTCATATTAATTCCCTAATTCTTTGATAACCAAAATGTTAGGGTGACAGACAACAAAATAAGAAAAGGGGGAAGCCGGGTGGTCAAAGGGAGCTGCATTAGAGCAGTCTCGGCCAGCGCGGTCCAAAGGGAGCAGTAAGGGCTCTGACGAGTGATTCACTCACTCTCGAGTCTTTCCAGAGATGTCAAGACACCTAGAAAACACTCAGCACTTTGAAAACACGGACATTCCAACCATGAATTATGTTGCGCTACTGGCCACTCCCAACTCCTCCCAGTAGAGGGTCACTGATGCCCTGTCCTGGGAGGCTCAGGTGTACTTACCTGAGTTGGTTCTCAATGAAAAAGTAGAACAGTTTTACCCTATTTGACAGAATTTTAGATAAAATTAAATTGAGTGATCCGTTCAGGGTTGGTTTAGTTCACCCAAGTGTGTTTTTAACTTGGTCTTTACTTTGAATTTCTAAGCATTTCCTCCAAATTGGTCAGGGGCTCTGCTTCCCTATACCTCATCTACCACCGTAATAAGACCTCAGCAACCTAGAGTCAAGCTAGGGCCTGACCACAAATCCCAATCTTTCTTGTGGTTTGAGTCATGCCTTTGCCTCCTCGTATTTAGAATCAGGGTCTTGTTGCCCGGCTGAAACATTGGAATTTACAGGGTAAATTTTTTCAATACCACTCTCCCTTCCCTCCTCCTACTGCACATATGAAGACCAGAGCAAGTTGCCTGTTAAATAGTTGTTGAGGGCTTCCCTGGTGGTGCAGTGGTTGAGAGTCCGCCTGCCGATGCAGGGGACACGGGTTCGTGCCCCGGTCCGGGAAGATCCCACATGCCGCAGAGCGGCTGGGCCCATGAGCCATGGCCGCTGAGCCTGCGCGTCCGGAGCCTGTGCTCCACAACGGGAGAGGCCACAACAGTGAGAAGCCCGCGTACCGCAAAAAAAAAAAAAGTTGTTGAGTGGGAAATATGTGATACATATGAGGGGACAGAAGAGTGGGTAAGTGGGTGATAGTGGTAGACGCACAAAAAGGGAAATTTGGGGGAGCAGAAAAGAGAGGAAAAGAAGAAAAAGGGAGCCTTCGGGATTCCCAGCAATAGAAATGCTTGAGAATTCATTCCAGGAAATTAAAGATATTTTACATGTTTGTATATGTACATGTATACGTGTCTGTGGGTGTGCAAATATAACTGTATGCACATATAGTTTTGTTTCATGATACCAAAATCAAAGATAATGCTATCTAGTTAATATCTACTTATTTAAGTACATCTTATAAATCCTATTCAATATTAATCTACATTTTAATTAACAATAAAGTCACCTGGTGACTAGCTGTTTTGTTTCTTTTCTTAACCAGTACTGCTGTTCTAACAAAACAAGCTTAGCCCTTTGATTACTGACGTTTCTATTACTTCCCCCAAAGACAAATGCTCTGCTATTTTGCTTGCAAAACCAAAGGCTAGTGTTTTATTGTGGTTATGAAAGGGTCAAGATTTTTAAAAGCACCACCCTTTAAAGTTCTTCCACAGAGATCTCTTTGAAATGAACAGTAGTCCCACAGATAGAAATTACAGGACCAAGAGGCAGAGGGGAGAAAGACAAATGGGCCAGCTATCATTATTGGTCATAAGTCGCCCAAGCTATAAGACTTCTGAGTGAAATAAAGTTGGCAGGAAGGGGGAGAAAAGTCTCTGGAACATGCCATGGGATGAGGCACAATCTAAAGCTAGAGCCATCTTTCTCTCTTACTCTAAACATGCTATTCATTGGTCAAGACCAGCTAAATAAACTGCTCTGATATGTCTGCGATTTTCATGCATTTCCTTAACCATAAAATGATTATCCTGAGCAATTTGTTGTAAAATCCAGACAACTCTCTGAACCTAATCAATTCATTTTCTTTCAAGTTTTAGAACAATTCGCCAATCTCACATATTAATCCTACATGATTGTGGTTGTATCAGGCATCTAGTGTATCCATTCCACGAATACGTACTGTATGTTCCTTATGTAAAGAACGCCAAGTATTAGACACACACACATACACACAAACGCACAATTTAACACCCCACAAATTCCTTGTAAGACGTTTATAAACATAGTTGTTTATAACTTTTCTCAGCCTAATGAGAGAAGTCTATAAACAAATAATTGTGTGAAGAACTAGAACCGATTTAGAAATGAAATTCCATGAAAGGAAAAGAGCAAGCATGTTGTATTTGGGGTGGATGGAATAAAGCAGATGTGGATGGAGAGGGGTGTGGCCATGGTGTAGGCTGTAGCAGGGTGAAAGGGTAAAGGGGCAGAGTTAAGGCCCTCATATGCAGTGTTCAAAAGATGCAATTCAGCCTATTGGAAATGGAGCGCCAGTGTGGGCCTTTACAGCTGGGAATGGCATGATGAGACTGCGTTTTAGACAGAAAAAACTGAAGGCACTGGAGGAAGCTGCAGGGAAGGGAAGAGATGTGAACTAAAGACTGGGATTGTTGTGATGGCCCAGCTGCAAAGCAGTGATAACCATTTTTGAAACTTTTGCTCTCATTATCCTAAACACACTACACCAAGCTCCTCAGCAAACCCGTCTTTAACCACATCACACAGGAACCAGTTATGATGCAGAATCTTGCTACTCAAAGTATGAACTATGGATAAAAGCATCAGCATCAACTGGAAACCTGTGAGAAATGCAGAACCTCAGTCTCACCCCAGAACTGCCAAGTCAGAATCTGCATTTTAACAAGGCCTGAGGGAAACACATTCGCATTACAGTCAGAAGTACTGATGTAAAGGAAATATCCCTGGGCTTAGAAAGAGTGGGGAGGGGGCCTGGTTCTGTCACTTACTTCTTGGAATTTCCACTTTTTCCTCCATAAAATTGGGAAACATGTAGTGATTGGCTGTAAGAGTTAGATGTGATAACCAGTGTAAAAATATTTCATGAATTCTGAAGCACATACCAGATGGATGTAAGGTCATTTTGTCATTGTGATCATCTTGTCTCATAACAAAATCATATGCTCTATTTGTTTGTAAAAAGAATTCTTTGAACCCTAAATGTAAAAATGGTAAAAGGGACAAATTTGCAGAGAAAACATCAGAGTGTTAACCAGCAGCGTTGTTTGGTTTGTTTTGGATTTTTTGCATATTACTTCCTTTGGACTATATTGCTATACTTCCAAGCTTCCCATGAAGTCACAAAATCTACCTCCTCCTCTCTACTGAAACAAAGAAGAGGAAAAAGGATGACCCTGTTAAGCTCATTCAGCAAGCCTAAGGAGCTTATCTTTACCATATTTTTTCCTGGTCAAATAATCATTATATTTAAAAGTACACCCAAATTCCAGCATTTAAATAGGTTCCTGGGGGAGGATGTAAAGATTGTTTAGAGTGCAAACCTATTTGTCCGTATCGTCCTGCCTAGAAAGGAAGTGATGGTCAACCAGGTGACCTTCTTTGAGTTCCTTCAAGCGTTAGCTCCATGATAGGCTATTTTCAAGACCAAGCAAGTAAACAGCATGCACAGTTGCCCATAAGGTGTGATTTGAGGGAGAACAAGTCTTTATTCCCTCCAGAAGATTTCTCCTCTAATATGGTGCCGTATAGACCCACAATTAGACTCAAATATGTGGAAAAGATAGTATTTCCATATGAGACTTTTAAAAAACATATGCCACATGCTAATGGTCTATTAGAGTAAGCAGCTTTTATTTAGCAACTCTGAAGGAAAGGGACATAAACCATTTGTTGGTTTACTCATTCATTTATTCTTTTGCTGAATATTTATCATGTCCAAATGTGCCAGACACTGTCACTCACAGTAAAGGACCAAAAGAGATGGGGAGGCTCTCTGCCTTCATGAAGAATATAACCTAGAAAGTATTCCTCAAATGTATATCATCACACTCCCTGTGAATAAAACTTGTTCAGCATGCATCCCCAATATGTGTCTATATTTATTTTTATATTATTCCCTATGCTAATATACTAATACATAAATAGTAATATAATACTGATAAATCCAAATCTAAAATATGACAGTAAAGTAAAAACAGGTCTTAATATTTTTATTAAGATGATTTTAAGAGATCATCTTTTATAGCCCCTGGCATATGAACACCCAGTTGGGAGATCCCTCTTTTAGAGTAATTTCTAAGAGAGAATTTTTTCCATGGGGACAATGTTTTCCAGAGGAGATGATTACTTCCATCACCTCCAGAATTTGAACAAAAGAAATTATATGAGTTGCTCAGAATCAGAAATTCAATCTACTTTCTCTTTGCATGTCTAGTAACTTAAATTGCACCTAGGGCATAGTAGATGTTCAGTAAATGATTGTAGAATTGAGGGGAAAAGGTAAGAATGAGGGGTGAGGGGAGACAATGATTATATGTATTATATAAAATAATTATTTGTACAATAAGAGAAAAAATAGCTTGCTTGTCAGGAAAAAAATAATAAATTATCTTGATTATTAAAATAGTAATAATAATAAAACAGAATATAGTTCCTATGTAAAAGAACCCAGCTCACTTCCATTTGGCAAGCTGAAATATCTAATCATAAATCTCACCTCCAAAATTTCTGGGTACAATTTTCTGGGTTCCTTCTCTCTTTTTTTAAATAAATTTATTTATTTATTTATTTTTGGCTGCGTTGTGTCTTCTCTGCTGAGCGCCGGCTTTCTCCAGTTGCGGCATGTGGGTGTCTCATTGCCATGGTTTCTCTTGCTGCTGCACAGGCTCTAGGCGTGCAGGCTCAGCAGTTGTGGCTCACAGGCTCTAGAGTGCAGGCTCAGTAGTTATGGCGCATGGGCTTAGTTGTTCCGTGGCATGTGGGATCTTCCCGGACCAGGGCTCGAACCCCGTGTCCCCTGCATTGGCAGGCAGATTCTTAACCACTGCGCCACTAGGGAAGTCCCTCTTCTCTTTTTTAATGCACAAAAAATTAATTTTAGTATAAAAAAACCAAATGGTTTTTGAAATGCATTTCCATGTAGATTCCTTAAAATTATTTACCTTGCCCATAATTCACTGAAAAGGGAAATGGCGAGAGACATAGTTACACAGTTACACAGCCCCATAGCTGACACCTATAGCCGTTCCCTTTATTCAAAATCAACTGTATTTTCTTTGTGTCGAACGACTTCTACTGATAGTTGGTAATACTAATATTTGTGTCATGTTATCACAGACATTTCCTAAGAGTCATGGTTGCAGTGTTATCAATAATATATTTATCTGTTACATCAAAGTTTTGGTATAATAAACTTATCACCATTTCCACCCGCTTCCCCCCCACTCACCGTCGGCCTGGACAAAAGGCGCTTTGTAACGTGTGTCCCCATCAGAAACAGTTCCTTCAGGTGCACAGACCATTTGCCAGGTTCTGCCACCAGATTTCTCTGTTGAGTTCAGAACGCTCCCATCAAGACTCTGCTGGAACAGAGCCTTCTGCCCTCTGAGGACTGTCCCATCGAGGAAAAAGAATCCGAAGTTACCACGCAGGGAACTGCACTGTGATACCCCCATGCTTGCAGATATTACAATCTGGTGTGTAATAGCCTTTCAGGAATCCCTAGGTCACATTGTAGCAGGCTTGGGAATCCTGAGTGTTTAGATTAGGATCACTGCTCACTCTGAGCAGGGATGTGCTCTAGCTTAAAAAATCTATTTTTGCCTCAGCTTAACCCTGAGGGTCTCCAAAGTTCCCAGTTGGTTGGGGGAGGATTTCCCCAGGAACCCTTCCCCTCCTCGTGAGCAAACAATTAGACCTCTCTCACAATCTGAAATCTCAAGTGGTCCCCAAATCCCCAAGGGATTCTTGTAGCAAAACTGCTGACATCCATTTTTACAAAGTATATGTGCACACAAAACACACACACATTTATACGTATACGTGCTTGTACACGTATATGTATATACAAATCTGTACATACACATATCTGTATATATGCTTAGTATGTGCTGCTCACAAAAATTATATATGGTAGGTCTTATTTTTCTCTTTCTAAAGATGAGCACACAGGGGCTCACAAAGTTTACAGAGCTTATTAAAGTCCCACTGATGGGACTCATGCTTCACACAAGTGAAATAATAAGAACATTCTTACTATATAATCATATTTTTATATTAGCATGGCTGCAATTGTCTGTTTCATGTGCTTGCAGGATGCCCCTACTTCCCTGGACATCGGGGTGCTTCCCCCTCCCTGCTCAGGAAGCAGGAGAGGAGAGGCTGCCCTTCCTAACACGACCCCCAGAGTGGCCCCCGCGGTGGGGGGAAAGGAGGTTAGTCCCCAGCGGTGACTCTTTCATCACTAGGAGAAATCTGACCCTTCTTTCAGATGTGTGGAAAGGTGAAAAAGCCCTTTTTTTTTTTCCTTACCGAGTATGGGACTTAAATTCCTTCCCAACTAACCCCAAGGGCCCTGGGGAGGCTTCAGGGCCATTATAAAAAGTGGCTGTGGAACCCCTTCAGTGCCACGGTGGACGGGCAGTGCAGACACAGGCCGAACAATAACAGCCGAGCTGCAGACATGCGGCAGCCCTGCTTCCGTGGCGTTCTGACAGTGCCTTTTCAACACATGAATATTACTTCTCGGAGCAGTAATCCCATGGTCCTTATTAAATTTTCCATATCCCACAGACCCCACCACAGCTTTCCCACCCACCCTGAAGGGCGCTCTCTCCTCCCAAGGCAAACACATTCCACGAGGGGCTGACCTAGCACTGCATCACGTTTTACAGTCAAACAAACTGGCCAGCTAGATTTGCATGCTACAGCCCAGTGAAGCCCTAAACTTCCTCATATCTGGTTTCTTGCACAACTTCAACAGAGTGTACGACTGGCGAAGGCAGAGAAGGTTTGGGGAGAAGGTGAGAGACGTTAAGGAAAACTCCACTCAAATGATACTGTTAAAAATATTCTGATTGGTTAAGATAAGGTGTACTTTCATTCTCCTGAGAATTTTATCTTTATAGATAGGCTGCACAACCCCTAAGAAAGTCTTAGCTGAGTGTCTTGGAGTTGTTTGTTATTTTCAAACAGCATGTGCTGTGGGAACACATTCCAACTTCTTAATGTGATATAATCAGTAACACGTTCGCTTCAGGCCTTATAATGATGATGCTGTTAACTGCATCCACCCAAAATCCTTTAAAACAGCTGTTTTCAACCAACTTTCACCGTGAATGTACTTTTGTGTGTTTAATGTACTTGGCAAGCCTTTTGAGAAAGCCCTTGCCTACTGTTTTATTTGTTTCCATTTATGAAAACATGCGTTGGCTGTGAAAATCAGACGCATTTGTAAAGTTATCAAGGAACTCATAAGACAAACGACCCTCTCCTTGTCATCGTTGGCTGAATCATCTCCACTGCAATCTGCTTGGAAGAAACTTCCATGCATTTGTTTAACCATAAAATGATCAGCAGCTCTTCTTCAGGCAAGAACTGGAGTGAGTGTATTTCTAGAATTATGTGTCCTGAAATTAAAAGAGAAAGGGGGAGAGAGAGAGAGAGAGAGACCCAATAGGGCCACCTGGTCAAGGTTCAGAAGCAAAGGTTTTCTACTAGGCAGCTTGCCCCCTGCTACCTGGAAGATTCATACCCAGAGTTTTCCACCAAGCCTTACTGTCTCTATCATTTACCAGGCCTCTGCTCTGAAATGCAAGAATTATCCTCAATTCAGAGCCTTAATAAGAATAACACCTTCCTCTCTTGTAACATTATCCAGCCAGGAATCAGGCAGCATGTACAAATGGTTGGTTGAAGCCTGGTCTTTGTTTTCTGTCTTCCTCAGTTGACAATGCCTGCTGCAAGGGAGCAGACCAAAATCTAACTGCCAACCACCACATTGCATAAACCTGTAAAAGCAGGAAAAAAACGTCCTTGCCACTTTATGCCCATCAAACCCCTAAGCAGATAGGACTGTTGCCATATTATCAATTTATCAGCTTATGTTGTTATACATATTTGTAACAGGGCATGGGATTAAGAAAAGAGCCAACAACAGGCTGGCATCACAGACGTGCCCACCGCCTGGTGAGAGCTGGGGGGGTGCCCTGAGAAGGCCCAGAAGCTGTCCTTTTCCTCTTTGCCTCCCTCAGTCTAATCTCCTCAGTTCCTCAGTGATGAAGTTATTCCTTAATCTGCAATCACTGGGAAGGCAGATGCTTAAACAATCAGAGCAACCTCGGGCCTTGTGTGCTTGGCCTCTTTCTCGAGTCCTAAACAGTCAATCTGACCACTGCCCTTGCACTCAGTGTGATAGCGAATGCCAAGCCCCAGCTCGACAGCAGGGGTCCTATTTCCTGGGCCCTCGGAAGATAGAAAATATCACATTTCTATTTCATTCGCCCCTTAGTCTCTGTCACGCATGGCTGCCTTTACAAGTCACCATTTCACCGTCGCAGCAAAGCTTACAGGGGCTCTAACAGGTGAGGCCTCAAGCAAACACGGGCTCCGAGCGGGCCTGGCAGGGCAGCAGAGGACAGCTCGGCTTATCTGCTCCCTATCTCGCCATTTCTTACCACAAGGCCTGCTCCATGACAGCCAAGTTGTCCCGGGGCAATGGCTCAGTAATAAGATACACAACAAATAATGGGGTTTTTTGCTAGAAAAATATACACTCAGGTAATTAAATTGTTAACATGATGGATGGCCTTATTTTATATTTGAATCCAAAGTGACTTTCTGTATCATTCCACTCAGATGGCTAGATGTTACAAAAAGGAACAAAAAAGCAAAACATAACTCCAGAGAAATGGGAATATAGATTTTTGTTCATTTATTTTAAAAACAAACACAGGTCGTTTTCACCGAGCTGGGTTGTAATGTTTACGTGAAATGCATGGAGCTGGTGTTCAAATTTCATATTCATTACCTCTCAGTCCTAATTTTTTTGTGCCATATCCTAAAAGGTGAGGCTATAGAAAATTTGCCAACGGATGTACTTTGTTTTATGCAGGAAGAGTAAGGACGTATTAGAGAGACCCATTGTTCAGAAGATTCCAGAAGCAAGACCATAGTGTCTGAGTTTAAAATGTTAATGGACATCCATTTTGCCCATGTTGAATCCCAGATGACAATATGTTTTGTGCCCAAGGCATGGTTCTGACAAAATCAATAAACCACTCTAAGTTTGATAAAAGTTTTACAAAATATCCAGGACATTTAAAGTAATTGTTAACATGTGCTCATTATTCAACAGTGTATGCAGGTTTAGAAGCCAGATAAATATATTTATTCATCAGCAGCCAGCGTGTCACTGCTCCCTCAATGGTGATATAAAACAGTGAGACACCAGAACCTGCCTTAGTCTTGGGTTCAGAGAATACAAATGAACCATTGTGAAAAAAACAGAATGTTCTGCTTTATCCATGTTTTACACTGTGCGAGAGGGCGGGGGGGGGGGAGGGAGAAGGAGAGGGAAGGAGGAAAGGGGCCAGTTTTGGTAAAGAAAATTTTTACTTTGAACTGAAAACCTGGGGAATTACGCAGGGGAAAATAAATAAATAAATAAAAGTATAAATCTTAGAGAAGGGATCTGAAGACAATCTTTGCTGCAACATGAAGAGCATTTTTCTTGTTTATTCTTAAAAACACAATTCGATTTTGATTTTCTTCTTTCATTTCACAATATAAGAAAGTTATGTCTACACTGGAGGGGTGAAATAGGCTTTTGAAAATAACATTGAAAAGGTTCTCTCTATCACAATGAAATTAGTTCTTTGAAAATATCCACCAACTTACAGCTGACTCGTCCTGTGCAAAAGCCAGCCTCAGATTCATCATTTAACAATAGCAAGAAGATATTAACCAAATCACGTTCACCTTTGTTGGTATACTATGGGGACAGGGAGGCATCTCAAGTGGTTTTATGTGAGGTTTTGTTGTTGTTTTCTGTAGTATGGTGTGTGTGTGTGTGTGTGTGTCTGTCTGTGTGTGTCTGTGTGTCTGTGTATGTATTCCAAGTACCCTTCCAGTAGTCTCAGTGACCTCTGGTGATGCTAACTGATCTCAGGTTATGTGTTCTTTGAGTATTTGAAGCTGAGTTGATTATTAACTTTCAACTACCTTACATTATCCTCAATTATGATTGTGTAAAATAGACTGAATAAAGTTGCCTCAAGGTTCACCTCTTTGGTGAGGGAATAAATCTGACAATATACCTATGAAAGGTGCAAAGATTCCAGAGAAAAGGGTAATAGTAGAAGAAAGTCACTGGTCAACATTGTTGCATTTTTCTGAAGTGTATAAACTCACTACCATGTGCGTGCACAGAGAATGTCACATAAAAGACATTTAATAAAAGTTGCTTGAATTGAATACCTAGAACAATATTATCTATCTGCATCTAATATCTAATACAATCTGAGACATTAATTGAAAACACTAGATTTCTCTACGAGGATCAGATTAGCAAGACAGAGATGAGAAAATTAACAGAGATGCTATCTAGCTAATTAAAGCTGTAGAAGAAGCAAGAGCCTCTTCATGGATTGTTCTGTTAACTAACCTGTAATTATATTGTCAATTGCATTAACTTTATTGCCCACTAATAGAGTAAGTTTCAAGGGAGGCAGCCAATGTGGGGATGGTTATTTATTTTTATGTCCTAATTAATCAGTACTGACACCAACCCACATCCTTCCTCCTTGCTCATTATTTAAATGACCCATTTATATGGATGAACCTCTTTGCTTTGTGCATTTCATTATCACATTAACATACTTTCAAAACAAAAAGGGTTGTTTCTGCTTCAGCACATACTTTGAACAAACAGCCACGTGAGCTACTCCTGACAGGCTACGCAACCCTTATCTCTCTCTAGGCATTTACACTGGCCAGTTGGAATTTGACTAAAATCAAATGATCACCACTTAGAGGGAAAAAAAATTAATTCCCGATGAATTTTGTAGTGCTTGGATAGAGACAGGGGAGGATTTAGCTTAGTAAGTGAAAACAGGAATTCCAACTTTTCATCCAATGTTAGGTAGCAACTATTATTCAGGTAGTCATTTCTTTGTGCCTCGTATCCGGAAACCTGAAAATAAACCCTACCTCTGAGTGAGGTTAAAATCTATTGGAATCATCAGATTGGCATATAATTTAAAAGCAACTTTGTGAGCCATTCTCTAGAACAGCGGTCCCCAACTTTTTGGCACCAGGGACCAGTTTCATGGAAGACAATTTCTCCATGGACCGGGCGGGGGATGGTTCAGGAGGTAATGTGAGCCATGGGGGGCGATGCGGTGCAGCAGATGAAGCTTCACACCTCCTCGGCGCTGCTCACCTCCTGCTGTGCGGCCCGGCTCCTACCAGGCCACAGTCCGCTACCGGCCCTTGGCCCAGGGTTGGAAACCCTGCTCTAGGACATGATTCCCCTCTAGTGAAGACTCTGGGAGCCGTAACTATTTTGGATCGCTGTAGCTTTGCCCTCTAATGAAAGGTTCTGTGCTTAGACTACACCTTAACAAGCCAACATCATTCATTTTAAGCATATCAACCCTGATATCACCATAGAAAACAGCGTTGGGAGAGCACAGATGCCTTAATATGACCTGATGAAAGGTCTTTTCCCCCCAAGTTTTCCCTTAGAAAAGAGAAAACATGCTATATTCAGATGTTAACGAAGTCTCTTTCTATTATAAGGAGCATGCTCAAAATAATTTTGGGGGAAAATTCATTAGCTGGAAAAAAAACTGAAAACAAAAGTTGATTTGGATGGCTATAGATGTCACATACCAAAATTATTTTTAAGAAGAGGCAACAACATTTAAACCAGATTTATCAGCTTTCCCTTTGGATATAATCTGACAATTGCAAATGTTTGATGGATTGCACTATAATTTTAAAATAACCTTTAAGGGCTTCCCTGGTGGCACAGTGGTTAAGAATCTGCCTGCCAATGCAGGGGACACAGGTTCAAGCCCAGGTCTGGGAAGATCCCACATGCCGCAAAGCAACTAAGCTTCTGTGCCACAACTACTGAGCCTGCGCTCTAGAGCTCGCTAGCCACAACTACTGAAGCCCGCACACCTAGGGCCCGTGCTCTGCAACAAGAGAAGCCACTGCAAAGAGAAGCCCGCGTACCGCAACGAAGAGTAGCCCCCGCTCGCCGCAACTAGAGAAAGCCCGCGCGCAGCAACAAAGACCCAATGCAGCCAAAATAAATAAATAAATTTATAAAATAACCTTTAAAAGTATATAGCAAAAAATTACTTTGTGGAGTCCATGAATACACACCCATAGGACACATTAAAAAATAAATAGTTCTGATTGGGTACTTGGACCTGAGATGAACCTCCTAGTGACAGTCACATATGCAAATTTTGAAAGTGATACGTCTCAGATACTGTGGATGAAATGAAGACATATGCTCTCGAAATCTGTTGGGTGACACAACAAACTTTAATGATGCTGATGACATATTTTAATTTTGAGTAGATTATGCCATGAAAGGGAAATAAAGCAATATTTCTAGATTCATAAATACTATAACCATCCTTTGATAATGGTAAAAAACCATTTTTTTTAGTTTCTGGCTGGGCAACATCAGTTTTCACTCTATATTTTGAGTCCCTTTCAATGGGGCATGGACTGTACTTGGGTATGGTGGTGGTTTTAAGTTCTGTCCTGATGAAAAATTTTCAATTTGCAGAATGTAGCAGAACAAACAAAATCATGGCTTACACTCCATACTTTCATTTACTTTGGGTGGTGTTCTCATGTTTTCAACAGTTACGAGCCACCTTCCTACTACCACCACCACCTCTGTGGTCTAGGAATCCATCTATGCTGAATTCCACTTATTAAAAGGAAATCCTTCTGTGTACTTTACCTAAATCCTGCGTCCTTCAGTTGAAGCTCATTTCATATTACTCAAACTTCTCTGAACAGTAGTCCAACATCACCTCTTTATGGGAAAAATCCATTATCTGCAAATAGTCAATCAATCACTCTTTATCCTTCATTTCCCCCACTTGAATAAGCCCAACTCCCCAGGGCTTTCTCTGTAACTCTCAACCTCCAACTCACTATCAAGGAATAACTGAGTTCCTGGGAGAATTAGTCATATATTATGACTAATTATAACATTACATACTATAAGAGACTATAATGATTATTCATTTTAAATAGTAAATACAATTGCCATAAAACTTGGCTTATGCCTTCCTCTAAATTCCTCAGGAAATTCTCAAATTTCTCCTTGACTCCCTCAGCCTGCTTTAGAAATGCTCAATCCTCTGCGTCGGTGACAGGGGAGACCAGTTTATATTTAAGAGAAGTAGGCGAATGTCTGGTATGGAACACATTAAAACCAGGGAAATCTGTTCCCTTGTAAACTAAGACAAGATCTCCAAAACGAAAAGGTAAGTTAATGAGCCCACAGTCCGCATCGGAGCATCTATTTATTGAAAGCGGGCTCTATTTCAAGCCTCAAATGTACAAACTTTTCTGAAAGGCTTTTTTAAGCAGTGCATACACGCAGACCCAAGAAAAGTTTGTTTTGGGTGGTGATGACCATTCTGCATGTTTCACATCAGGTATTAGAGTCTCTGTCCAAATTAGACTGTCACTTTGAAGATCAGGGATCCGAATCAGATTTGGATCATGTGACTAATGCCAGAGGGAGCCATGTACTTCAGGCAGAACTCAAGAGCTGTTATTTAGGTCAACAGCTTTATATGTTTTAATCTACCGCCTAACTTTTTGTGTATGGGGCATGAAACATGACCCTGATACTAGACCGCAAATGCTTAGAAATGATTCAGAACTTTACATTTTAAAGAGACTGAACTGATAGAGGATGAAGCAGCATCTATTTAATGTGGAAGAACGAAACGCTGCTGTAGTCTCCCTCCCTGAAACTCATGACTAAAATTTTTTTATGTCCCCTTACTTTTTGTTTGCAGGAGATGATGACAGAATTTCACTGGGATCTCTGTGCTAATCCTACAAGATGCAAGCAAGTGCCCGTGAACCTCCCAGACCCTCAAGGTCAGATTCAGATGAACATTAACGAGGGCCCTGAAAAAGCTCACAAGGGCCACAGGCTGTATGACAGTAGGGGAGGGGATTGCTGGTGGGGCCTCCTCTACCCAGTGACAACTCTTGTCTTCAGGAGTTCCTCAAATCAGTCTGATAGGAGATTGAAGATCTGAATTTGGGCATCACAGAATGTTTGCAGGTTCCCAAGGAGTGGAAAAGATCTGGATCAAATTATATTCAATTCAGAGGCATGTGGGGCATTCTAATGACTTCCATTACCCTTGTGGTCATCATGGGTGGCGGAGCTCATTAAGGTTCAATCACAAAAATTAGGACTCAGAGGATGTCAGACCTGAGAAAGATGCTATGTGGACCACCTAAACTCAGTGAGGTGAAGTGACTTGGCCAAGACCTCAGCTGCAGGCCATTTTGTAACCCAGCAGTCCCCAACCTTTTTGGCACCAGTGACCGGTTTCCTGCAAGACAATTTTTCCACGGATGGGAGCGGGGGTGGGGGTGGGGGTGGGAGAATGGTTCAGGCGGTAATGCAAGCCATGGGGAGCAATGGGGAGGGGAGATGAAGCTTTGCTCACTCGCCGGCCGTTCACCTCCTGCTATGCGGCCCAGCTCCTAACAGGCCGCAGACCAGTATTGGTCCTCGGCCCGGGGGTTGGGGACCCCTGTTATAACCCACAGCAGGAACCTCCATGACTATCAAACAGATGGCTACTACTTGTCTTGTGAATACCTGTCCCAGGAGAAGTTAGCTGGAATAAATCAACAGAGCGTGCAGAGATTCAGAGAGAAAGAGCTGCCTGGCATGAGCAGTGCTTGTCAATCCAGGCCACCATCAACACTCTCCTGGGATCCCAGTGGAGGCTCCTAACTCACTGTTGCGCTTCCATGTTTCCCCACAGTCTGTTTCCACATAGTAGTCAAGGTCTTGCCCTGTCCTCACATCACGCTCAATGCAGACCCTTCACCATGGCCTGTGAGGCCCTACCTCCTACCTCACCACTTTTCCCTCATTCATTCTCTCCGGCCTAGAGTGGTTAGTCACTGGTTCTTTGAACAGCAAGCTTGCTCCTCCCAAGGCTCTTTGCCCTTGCTGTTCTTCCCTTAGCCTGGAAGCCTTTTCCAACAGTTATCACATGGCTCACTCTGTCATTGCGTTCAGGTCTCTGCTCAGATGTCCCCTCTCAGAGGGACTGTTCTTGGTCCTTCTCTTAAGGACGAATTCCTCTGCATGCTACCCTTCCCCCTTTACCCTCTGTCCCCTTGCTTGTCTTCATTTTTCTTTAAGCAGTTTTCCTTACCAAGCATTATATACTGACCCATTTTTGTGTTCACTGTCTTCTCTCCCATTAAAACACTCCAGGAGGGCATGGAGTTTGTCTAGACTCCACAACAGTGCATGGAACGTAGTAGGTACTCAGTTTATATTCACTGAATCAGTGAATTGACACTCTTATGAACTACCAGTCAATCTCTCCTCAGCCTCTTTCTCTCCCTCTCTCTCTCTTTCTCTCTGAATATATATTTCTTAGAGCAACTATGTAACTTAGAACAACCCTAGTAAGACACCCTGGTTGTTTTACTGGTTTATCATTAACTGTTTCTTGGGGTTTTCGTTTGTTTGGTTGGTGATTTTTTTTCCCCATTCAACCGTCCCACAATCTCGGTTTCCTGTATAGTAGGATAGTTATATTACTATACTTGCCTTATCTACTTCTCTGTTCAAAGGTTGTATTAGGTTCTGTATTTAAAGAGATTCTGAGAGAAAACAATGCTTTTAGAAACAAGTGGTTTCTGGGAGAGTCTGCCATTTCTACCGGCATGCGGTTCCCAGGCAAAGATATACAAAGTAAAAACATCGCTTTTAACTAAGATACTGATCATTTAGGAGGGAGCTGATGTGTGGTCCCTGACAAAGCAAAAATGATAGCCAACACATGGCCCAACGCAGGCAGCAGCAGTAGCCTGGGGAGACCCATTGCACAGAGTGGGTAAGCAGGTGGACATGTAGTTTGCTCTCTGGCTGTCTTCTCTAGTGACCTGGGACAGAAGGTAGCAGAAAAACAGAAAGAAGACTGCCCAGGGCTTGACATTCTGGAAGATGGTGACCTCCCACTTGGGATCCCAGGCTCCAACTCTGGGACTAATTAACTAACTGGACAATAATGAATCTAAAAATATGAAGAAGTTCAACCAATCATTGACTCTCAGAAGAATCACACCCTCCTGCACCTCTCCTTCTTCCAGAATCTCCTATATGTCCTAACTCTGCCCAAATAGAGCTTGGTCTTTTGGGCAGGGCTCTCAGTAGTCTGGCCTTACATTTGTGCTGTTGCTCATGTCTCTTCCTCTCACCTTAATATACTGGTTCCTAAGGAAGGATATTTCCTCTCCCCCCAACGTTAAAAAGTGCTTTCCTAGACTCTCCTTCTTGCTGTAGAAGATTACAGTTTAAATAGTTATCTTTTTAATTTAAAAATGCTTCATATCTTAATGCCAGCTAAAAAAAAGTGCACATTATAATTGAAATTGGTAAGTTTCAAATTGTGTTCCTGTGGTTCCTCTGAGATCATCAGAGAAAAGAGGTGGACACAGACATTGGGTTTTGAAACTCTTATCCCATTCTCACCATAGTAACTTAGCTGACTTTATCTATTTTATAGATAAGCTTCTGAGTAAGATATTGTTTAAAGAAATATCTTTACTGCTTTTAAATGATTTTTTAAAAAAAAAAAAACTTTTAAATTACAATAACACATGACTCAAAGGATTTGCCACCACCTGGTGGCAGCATACCCAAATTTCAACATACTTAAATTTTTAGCGGAAGGATTAAGTTGAATCTATTACCCTAAAATTATAAAGAGCTATCAGAAATGTGTCAGAGGATTAAGTATAATTATGAAAAAATACATTAAAAAGTACAGTTATCACTTTCAAAATGCAATGTGATAGCACTTGACAGTTAAGATACCATAAAAGCATTACTTTGTTGTCTGGATCTTATACTACTTATAGAAAATGTTTTCATTGTGCCTTAAAACCAACATTGCAGTAAGGTAAATAAACTAACAGAATTCTCTCTGTTTTAATGTGTGAACATCAGTATTATTTATCTTCAAAAAGCTGGGGGAAAGTCTCATTTCTTCTAATTCTTGGAGTCAATATAAATACTCAGTTCCTGGATAAATTCTATCTGGGACATTCCCTCTAGGCTACTCTCCACCTCCACCAAAACAAAACAAAGCAAAAACCAAAGACACCTTCTCACAGACCTCTATAAATGACTGCACAAAGAGAATAGAGAACAAGGACTAACAAGCACATTCATAGAGGAGTGGAGGAAGAAAGTGAGGTTTTTTCCTTTTCAGGCCTTTCGGCTCTCACATAATAGTAATATATTGGTTTTGTCTTGTTTAACCACACTAACCTTGCCACGGCCTGATGTGACAATACTTTGTTCAGGTAAAATACCTTTAGACCTCAGGAATCGGTTCCAGTAAGTGAAGCACCTGGAGAGCGAAGAAGGAAATGAAACCCGAGCCCTGCCATTCTCAGCTGCTTCTCTGTCCAGACCCACAGAGACCCCTCCCCAGCATGACGTGATGCCCCTTGCCCTTCTCCTCTGGCTATATGACCCAAAGTTATTGTCCCCTTGCTCATAGCAATGATCTTAGGTTAAGCTGGCAGTCAGGACATGAGAGAATCAACAGGACAGACCAGGGACATCCTACAACACTCCCAGATCTGCGGAGAACAGAGTGAGCGGGAGTGAGGGTAACGATGCCAAAGAAATATTTTTGGTGGCAGCCTGGAAGGCACAGAAGAAAAAAGTCTCATGGCCCCTCAATAGCTGCAGTAAACTTGCTCCTTAGGATGCTAAGATTACTTTGCATCAGATGTGGATTTGCCAGCAAGATTACATCTTACAAGTTCTTCTAGACCATCAGTAGGCACATGATATTCTGAGCAAATAGCAATTAGGCAAATTGGCAGAGTTTGCCATTGAAATCCATGCCTAGTTTCCCTGAAACTCATTCTAGTATTATTTACCAGCTTTTCCTGGAGGCAACTACAGGAATCAAAAATGACTTGATTTACAAACAAGTCATGAAATGAGATTAATAGAGGAGCGACGACAAGGAAGTAACAAGAATCAACTTAGCGCTTTTTGAAATGTAGGGTGTTTTCTTGAAATAAACATGAGAGCTAACCTACAAAGTTTCTCATATTTAACAATACACGGAGCAAAAGTTGATTTGACTTGTGTAGCATTATGTGTCACCATGAAGTCTTTCAGCATGCTAAGAACATGTCATAGCAGATACTGGCCACCCCAGGGGTTTAAACTATTGCTTAAAAGAAAACTCATTGATAACCATTACTTTGTGATTGTTGGATATTCCTGCTGTCATTTCGTCTCATGGATTTGTGTCACAGCATCATCTGTATAAAACCAAACACTACCAGCTGTGCTCTTCCAACATTTGGAGCAGGATTTAAATTTTCTTTGGTGATACACATAGACCGTAGATATACAAAGCCAATCGCATAAAATTTTATATGTTTATTTAAAGCCTTCAGAAATACAAAGTTTCAACAGAGAATCCAAAACAAATCCAAAAACTTGAAATAATGTCAAAGTTGCCAAGTGAGAAAACAAGTAATTAGCCTTCCTGCTTTGGTTATTTTATAACAGGCTACATAATGACTTGCTGCCGTGCTCCTGGGCCATTATTACTTATCCTGAGATCACTTGATATTCCTAAGGTAAAGGAACACCAAACAGTAGTCATTTATCTGACAAAAGACCTTGTGTTTTTCTTAGTCTATCAATCATTAAACTCGTAATGTCTTTTTATGCTATTGCTTTGACAGTCATTAACACTCACGTCAGAGGAAATCTTTGCAATTAAAACTCCTATTGAATATCTAAAGTTGTTTTGCCTTGGTTTGTTGCAACTGATTTTTTTTTTTTTTTAAAACGGAAGCAATAGCACTAAGATGGGTTGAGAACTTACCCGAAGTTCAACTCAAGGTGTCTCTTTTATGACTCAAACGCCGTTGATACTCATACTTTAAAAAAAATCAGCTTTTGACATCTGTGTTAATTTTTATGGCAAGCTTCACTGACTAGCTTAAGAGGAAGGAATACCTTAGAAAAACAAAGTCGGATAGCTACAAGGCTGCTGGGTTGCCATTGGAATTCTTTCTCGTGGCAAATGCACAAACCCTCAGGAGAGTTTCAAGGAAAAAATTGAAAGGCTCATTATCACCTCAAATACCTGAAACAAATTTACGTAAGTTCCTTATGATTTGAAACCACAAACAGAAACAGAATAAGATGAGTGTCCAATATGACAAAGTGAGAACTTTGAATACCATAGGGTAACTCGTTCACTTCTAAACCACTCCTTTTGTGGGAACATCACCCATAAAAACTGATTATACCTCATCCACAGCCATACTGTCATCCAACATTGAAAGAAATAAAACTGAACAAACACTTTTCTTTTTAATAAAGAGCAATTTAGAGGGTGGGAGAAGAACCAATTTCCTTCTTAGAAAAATCTGTGTGTTATAAAAACATCTTTTATTTAAGGAGTGGATTAACCTCGTTGGATCTGTATTTATATGTCATCTACTTTACAGAATAAATGGGATGGAAATAGATATCAAAATACTTCTCTTTCAATGTTACCAGTATGAAAACGAATATAAAATGTTTCTCTTTTTACATGTCTCTTAACCATTATTTTAGTATTTAATTACGTTAGTATTTAACTAAAATCAAAGATTGACTTTGATCCTTGCGTACTGTAACGATTTAAAGATATGTAGTACAGAATATTTCACATAGATTCTATCTCTCTTCTAAGAACCAAATTCAATCAAAACAAGAAGTCTTGGGGCATGGAATCATCTGAATTTATTTGTTCGGTCAACAAACACTTGGTAAAGGCACTATATTAGAGACATTGCAGCTGTGCTGAGAAGGAAACACTACACTTCCCTGTACACACGGGGAAGTGATTTTACCTGTAGGCTAACCAAATCCATGGTTTCAGGAAGTGAACTATAATGGGGTTTTAATGTCCTCTGGGCCCGGCTCAGCATTGTTCATTTCAGTAAATGAAAGCAATACAAGCTTTGCAAAGGGATTTTAAACTATTACAGGGGAAACTTAGAAACAAATCTAAATACCACCATAGATGTAAGATTCCGGAAATGACTTATCTTGTGGAGATTAATCTGAAATCACTGCAGGTTTCATGAATATTTAAGAAGCAAAGACTCAAAGAAGACAGTTGAAGGGAAAATTGCTGTTGGCTGATTTTAATAAATAGAGCCTTTCTAGGACTCTCAGTTCTCAATAGGAATTGCCTCAAAGACACTTTCCACCTATAATCATTACTCAAAGATTAGGACCCAAGACATCGCACTCAAGGGACCCGTTTATTGCAGACAGATGGGTAATGGTTCAAAAAGCAGCTCTCCCAGTGTGAAGAGAGACTATAAACCTGCACCCAAATTGAGTCAAAGAGATGGGGCCACGGCTCCCCACACAGCACACACCCACACTGGGGCTTCTCATGATTTCTCTCCCCACCCAGAGAAAGCTGTGGTTGCTTTCTCTTGCTCGTCTGATTCCACCAGGATCAAAATGCTCTTGAGATGAAATTAAATGGAGGATTAGGTGTGGAGAAGAGGATTAGGTCACTGGGTTTGGGTCTGAGTGACCACTGTGCCATTTACCAGCAGCATGACCTTGGGCAAATCATTTAAGGTCTTTCAAAGTAAAGTGCACTCCAATCAGACCGGAGCTCATCTCAAAGTCCTTATGAATCAGAATAGGATCCACAGAGGCTTATTTTTTCTGCAAAACTTGCTGAATCAATGGCCCCATTCCAAAAATACCAGCATACGGTTTAGCCACTCTGGGAATTTTGATTCCCATATTTTCATTCAATTTGTGTATTCATTAGTGTAGCTCCACCTTTTTTCTGGGTAATGCACCTTGAGTTCTGATACTAATATATTTCGTCTCCCACTCTCTATCTGCTCCCCCCAAAAAATCATGCGCAAAAATAAAATAAATCACATAATTTTCCCTAAAATATGGGCTAGAGAAAGCTATCAATATGAATATGGATGTGTATTTCGAATGTCACATACCTGTTGATTCTCGATTCCTTCCACTTCATTTCATCTTCCTTTCCACTCCACCCCCTCCCCCTGCATGCTCAACAGAGCCCTGCGTCTCTCACAAACGCCTTGCAAAGATTAAGGGACTCATTGTTTGTGCTCTGCTTAAGATGGGAGCCTTAACTGAATGCACTCTGACAATATTTTTCAACATTTTCATGGAGTGTTTCAGATTTATGTCCCCATCAGATCGTTATCTCTTGGCCCTCAGCCTATTGTCAAGGAGTCACAACCTTTGTTCAAGAGAAGTCCAGGCCACTGTCGTACCTACAGATTTGACTCTGTTAATAAAGAAATGGCAAGCCACTAAACATTGCGTTTCTGCTCTCATAATAAGAGAAGGAATTATAATTTATATTGAATCATCAAAATGCTCATGCTAAGTTAGAAGAGGCCTTAGAATCTTAGAACAAGGAGCTCTTAGATGATATCCTCTCTCATAAATCATTAAAATAGAGAAACTATTTGTAAAACAAATGCTCTTGCAGCATCTGTTTAAATACCTATGGTTATGCTATCTCACAACTTGTTGAGTTAGCTCAGTTCAGTCAAAGTTTTCTATGCCTCCTTAAAATTTTAGATTCACAGTTTTAATTAATTCTATACCGGTTTTTGCAATATGAATAAGTCTAACCGTGCTACCTACATCATGACAGCCCTTTAAATATTTGAAGTGAGTGCCATGTTCCTTCTAAGCCTTCTCTTCTCTAAATAGCCTCACTTCTTGCTATCTTATGCCCTTTCTTTAGAAGCTCTCCAGTCCATGAATATCTCTTTTAAAACAAACTACCCCCCGAATAAAGACAATAACCCAAATAGGATCTAACTAGAGGAGAGTACACACAGCTAACCATTACCCCTATTAAATCAGGTCACTGTACTTCTATACGGGAGTCTGGGGTTCTATTAGCTTTTATAGCCACTCCAACACCTTGTTGGGTTATATTATGATTTGACAAGGCCTCGCTCAATACATGGCCCCAACTAACTCATGAATTTCACTTCTGCTTCGCGTGCTGCTACTAGTTAATGAATTAACCTGAAGCAGTCTCTCTAAACTCCGTTTCTTGAACTGTTCTTTGGGTTCAGTATTCCAACCTTGACCATACCTCTTGCTGTTTAACATGTTGTCGTGTTGGTTAATATGGAATTAATTAAACATCACTGTGATTCTGTTAGGTAATAACACATCTCATCATCATTCTACAATGTTGTGATTATTCTTTGAAACTGAAACAGCTGCACAAGGTGAGTGTCTGACTAGATTATGTCCAACCTGAACAGAATTTTTTTTTCTCCAATCAAAACATTTTCCTTTCCCTCTTAAAGCTGACAAAGTGATTACAGGAATACAGATTTCTGCATAGAAGAAAAATGTATGATTCGTATCACATGAAGTAAGATGCCACCCAATCCACCCTAGGGAAAGCTGGGAGAAAATATGTCTTTTATTTTTTCTATCATAATACAGAAAATAAGCACTAGCAGTGTTGATAGCCTATGGCTTTTCACTTAGAATCAACAATAGTGGCACGTCTCATGATTTTACTTTTTCAGCACCATCCCCAAACAAAGCAATGAAATGTAAGATGATGTGAATAAGACCCTGAAATTTAAGGAGGCAGAATAATGGCTTGCAGGTGTGAACATTATTCATATTTTAAACAAAATTAAATTCTTCCCCATTACTCTAGGAAAATCAATGTAACATAATTACCAAGAGGTAAGATGCTTCTGCTATTCAAAAGATACGCTAATTTTGATGACAGTTTTCACCTCTGTTGATCAAATAAAGTATGTGTACAGGATTTATATTATTCAGAATAGTACCAAGGTGAAACTTATGAACTAATCCTTCATTTATAGCCTAACTATCCCATGAAATTTATAAACCCCAAACACAGGATCCTTTTATGTCAGTTTCCTTCAAGTATAAATCAATATGATGGGAGCAACACAAGGAGAGGGGGTTTGGAACCAACATCAGTGCAGCTTGTTTAAATACCCAGATGATGTTTAGAAGAATGTGGTTATTCTAGGAGATGTTAGACAGGGGTTTTTTAGTGTATACATGCCTGTCTAAACGTCAGGGAAGGCTGTAAAATGTTCTCTTTAGGATGTGGAATATGGAGAGAGTTACACTACTTTGTCTTTTTAAACAAGCTCAGGGCTGGGCAGGGACTAGGCACTCCAGTAATACTTGCTGAACTTGAATACATAGAATCTGTATCTGTGACTTCAAAGCAGGTAAGAGAAAAGGAAGAAAGAAATCCATGCACCAAGCCCTGTTTGAAAGGTAGCATACGTTAGATAATAGCAGACAATCAGGGCTCCAAGGTCACGTCCTCACACACCGCCTGCCCTTCTCGTTCAAGGCAAAGCACAGGGACCAGAAATACCCTGGTGGCTACTGTGTGCAACTGGTGGAGTTTGTTTCATGTGCCGTATCCTGTTTGCGTGAATGTTTTCTTTTGTCATTTTTGTTAAACGACAGAAAACAGAAATCTTGTGAATTCATATGATTAGCATATTATTGGTATTTGGTAAAAATTTATTGAAAGAATAAATAAACTTATTTTTGAACAAATGGAAAGCAGTGAAAGAATATGAAATTTTAAAGTGTAATATTGTAGAATCAACCAAGATTCTACTGAATTGGTCTAAAAGCTTTTTGTTTTGTTTTGCTTTGTTTTTCATTTTAAACAAAGCCAAAACCTGAGCACAATGATGTGGGGGGCTCTTTCGGATTATTTTCCCAACTTTAATACTTCTTATTTGAAGCGAAGTAGCACAAATCCTCTTATACATATCCTTCCTTTTTAAGACAATGATCACCTTAAAAAGTCACATGAAAAACAACACTGTTATGGGCTTCCCTGGTGGCGCAGTGGTTGAGAGTCCGCCTGCCGATGCAGGGGACACAGGTTCGTGCCCCGGTCCGGGAGGATCCCACATGCCGCGGAGCGGCTACGCCCGTGAGCCATGGCCGCTGAGCCTGCGCGTCCGGAGCCTGTGCTCCACGACGGGAGAGGCCACAGCGGTGAGAGGCCCGCGTACCGCAAAAAAAAAAAAAAAACAACAACACTGTTTGATTAATTCATATCACCGATGAGCTTGATGAACAACTTGTCCTGATGAGGATGAGGATGGTGGGGAGGAAAAGGTTAAATAGAACACATGGAGAACAGGATAATTACAAGTGTTGGTAAGAGAGGTCTTAGGATTTCCAATCAAAAGACTGGAAAAAACAAATGATTTTCCATATACTCAACAAATTCCAAGCCAATAATCTGTAGTGTCATCAAAAATTTAACACTCCCCTTTCCCACAGAACAGGAAAGTTCCTTGCCACTCGTCTTCATAGAATGACACACATTGACAGCATTTTCAGAAAGTTTCACTCATGGAATGTGTAGCTGAACCAACTTAAAATGGATATGTCTGTATCTCCACTACTGTTCACTCAGCTGTTCAACATACATTTAGTACATGCTATCTCCGTGCCTGACCTAGAGAGCCATAAAACACTAGAGGTGGGAGACACGTACCAATTGCAAACTCTGGGACCTCAGTGCAGGGCAGGTAGCATAAAAATGGTGAAGAGTCAAGTGTGAGATAATAGGGACTGGTGAGGTCTGTGTGAAACTAAAAACATATGGCCCTCTTAACACGTTCAAACTCAATTTCTTTTTTCTCCTCTGAACACTTTACCTGCCAGAAGCAGCCCACAGGCTCTGAGTCTGCAATCTTGACTGTCTGAACCCTTATTTTTCTCAATAATCAAAGAGTCATGTTCTGTTTCCAGTATCTAAAATCCAGCGAATTGGAAGCTTTATGCATCTCTCTCACACTGTTTTATTTCACTGTCTTCAATCCACTAAATGATTTTGTTTATTAGTTTGGGGTTTTTTCTTCTCTCTCTTCTTTGCTATACTGACCAAATGCCAAATGAACACTCCCTTCCCAGGAAGAAAAGGATCTCCGTGTCTATACCATGAGATCAGACACTGCTGCCTGTCTAGAGAGGCAGGATTCCTTCACTAGGATTCCTGGGAAGAGGTGTAAGAAATGTAGCTGCTTTCAGAAAATATGAATGTTAAGCCCAAAGCAATGAAGCTACTTTCGTGTTTGCTCAATGGAAGTAATTTCATCACCCTTCATGCAAGAGAGATAGGTTTTGGAGGAATTTTCCAGTCCTCCCACTCCCAATGAATCAAATAATCGGTCTAATATTTGGCTCAGCAAGTATTTGTAATGGTCAATCCAGTTGTGTACTTAGTGACAGCCTTGATCTTTTAAAATAACTTTCTCTGTTAAGCTGTTTCCATGTATCTCTATGCATCACCTGTTCAGCTGGGTTTTTAATAGAAAAAGATTGATTTTAGTGTTGACTTATTTTATCTTTTGTTCCCATAAGAATAAGACAACCAAATCAACACATCTTGAAAAAGTTATGTATCCTCAGCTCCTGTTCCTTCAACCTTATTCTTCTGGTTGGAGCCAACAGACAAATAATGAAATGTAGGAAAACGTAAATTGGATATAAATGATCTAATGTGAATTAATGGTGGTGAAAGCTGCTGGACTACTCAGAAGTCAAAACTACTTTTCTTATATTTTAAGCATAAGTGTTACTGAGCCACACAGAGGATGAAGTGGCAGGCTACCTGAAACAACACTGTATCGAATATTTCTTATCACCCTACTCAATCCTCTAAAATTCAGATAACCCTGAAAGCATTTGTTACCATAATGTAAAATTTAAAATAATTAGGAACGTCCTTAGTTATGTGGCAGATTACAAACAAATTCTGGTGTCCCCTTTTCCCGCTCCTATATCTCTTTGCACTTTATTGGGGCTCTTAAAATGTCACCTTAGAGTTCGTTTTTATAAGTCGTTTTCTCCCTTCCCAGCCAAATTTTCTCCTGAAGCTTGTACCAAGTCCCTCCTATGTGTCAGGCACGGTACTAGGGTTCCTGGTACATAATTGATGCTCAATAAATAATTATTACAATGAGATCCTATGGCGGGGGGCCCTTAAGATTGTTAATTCTGTCACCAGTAAATTTACATTACTGGGAAAGGAAAGACATTTCTAATCAGAATGAATGAGGTTAGATACAATCCATACCTATAGGACCCAATAAATATTAATAGAATCAGAGAAGGCTCTTTTGAAAATTAAACTCCCTGAAAACTGCATTTTTATAGGTTTATTTATTGTGGTAGTTACCGTGCGTTCTAAGAAGGAGCTACTTAATTCATAATATAATCATCTTCAGTGCAGTTAATTAACTCCAGATTTTATTACATTACTAGAGCTCACTTCGTGCTTTAATCTCATGATATAAGGAGGTGGAAAAGGTGGGTGCAACAAGTCATCTCGAGAGCCAAGGGGAATTATAACTTGCATCTCAATTACAAGGCAAGGACTACTAAATGATTACCTAATTTGAGGGATGGAAAAAAATCACAACACAAGAAAGCCCAAAGAATTTCAGAAGTCTGAGGCCAGATAACTGAGTCACCCGGGAGGGGAGGCCAAGAGGAGAAAGAAAGAAAAAGCATGGAGGGCAGCCGGCCGAGGGGGCCTTGCCAGTAAGCAGGGCTTCCAGGGTAATGGTAAACTTATGCAAGAAATAAACTTGTCTTACAATGGACACGTTGACTGTCAGCACTAAGGCCCAGCCCACTGGAAATCAGAGTTGCTGAAATATATGATTAGTGTTCTGTTTCATGCTCACTTTCATGCCACACCTTTCGGTGGAGGTCATCTTTCCAGTCATTAAATAATCTTAGAGTGATATGTACACAGAAGAGTTTGTTCCTTATCTTTTCCATGTCACACCTGGTGCTTTCCATGGGCTCTTTGTTCTTGTTTTAACAAAGTGTGTAAAGGTTGTTTTTTTTTTTTTCCTTTTTTCCTTCCCAATGACTTACTTCAACTCAGCATTTTAACCCTATAACAACCACAGTTGCTAGAGATGTTTCTCTACCTAGATACATATTACTTGAACACAAAGATAAATAAAATAATGTATTTTGATTTCAAATAATATACTCCATTTTGGTTAAAGGTGTTTCTTTTATAAATATATCTAGTTAAATTGCTACCCCTCCATTCCTTTCAAGTAAATATATGAATTCAATATTACTTAAAACACTTGTGCATTAGTGGCATAAAAGAAATTTAAATCAGAATTAGGTTACCAAGTGTTTTAAGTGAAGCGTTGTCCAGATAATAAAGAAAGTCAGGCTGTTGTGTGTTTTCATATAATTATAGTAGAATATTACATAATAAGTATAATAGATTTTTTATAGATTAATATGTACCATATCTATAGATTAATATCTAAAACATGTTAATTCAGCTGATGCTCTCAACATTGACCATCTCAAACCTGTGTGACAGACAAGATGAATCTCAAAGATGAAAAATGAAAAATTCCAAGAAATTAGATTATATCCAAAATAGACACAAGAAGTGGCAGAATCCAGATGAGAACTAGAGTCTTCTGGATTCTTGCCCTTCTTGAAACACTCTTCGTTTCTGTGATACCGCACCACCGTGCTTTTCATCCTGCTGTCCAGTTATGCATCCCCACCTTCCTTAAGGATTCCTCCTATTTCAACCTCAAACATGGGCAAGACCAAGGGTTCTGTCCTTTGCCACTTTCTCCTCCTCACCCTCTAGCAGCTCCCATATACTGTGGAAGTTTTGTTGTTGTTGTTGTTTTGTTTTTGCAGTACGCGGGCCTCTCACTGTTGCGGCCCCTCCCGCTGTGGAGCACAGGCTCCGGACGCGCAGGCTCAGCGGCCACGGCTCACGGGCCCAGCCGCTCCGCGGCATGCGGGATCCTCCCGTACCGGGGCACGAACCCGTGTCCCCTGCATCGGCAGGCGGACTCTCAACCACTGCGCCACCAGGGAAGCCCAACTGTGGAAGTTTTAAATATCATATGTGAGTTGAGACTCCCAAACTCCTATCTCCAATTCAGACTTCTTCCCTAGGTGATGACTCATATATCCAGCTGCCCACTTGACAGCATCTCTTTAAGTATTCACAGCCACACCCAGCTACCATGTATAAAACAAAATTTCTGATTTATCCCCAAACTGGTTTCTCTCCCAATATTCATTATCACGGGATGTGGCTCCAATGGAGAAACAATACCTTAGTTTCCCTCCCCTTCCTTTACCCTTAACATCTGATCCATAATTCTTAGCTTTTTTCTTTCTCCCTCACAGATAGATCATAGCTCCCTCTTCTCCCCTCCAATCCACAGCCATCGCTCTATTCCCAGCCACATCATCACTTCCCTACAATATGCTATAATCTTTCACTGTCAGTCTTGCCTCATTCAATCTATTCTCCACACAGATGCCAAAACAATCTTTTAAAAGCAGAATCATGTTAAGATGCATCCTTACTTAAAACTGTAAAAGGCTTCCCATTGGAATGTTTTACATGTTTAACTATTAATAGGTACACATTCAAACATTTCTAAATAAATGAAGAATAGAAAAAGATATATAGCATAAAGCCCCCCGTCATTCTTGTTTCCCATCCACCTAGTCCCTCGCCCCCCTCCCCCCACCCCCAGATTAACACTGCTCCTAGGTTCTTATGCTCCACTGCAGTTTTAATAAGATACAAACATTCTGCCCTGGCTACTGAGCCCAGCTGGATCAGACCCTCCTACTTCACTCTCATCTCCTTCCAAGCTCCTCTTCCCCCTCTATGTTCTATTCCCCTGACCTTCTTTAATTTCGTGAATTAACCAAATCCTTTCCAGTCTCAGGTATTTGCCCACACTATTCACCTTAGCTAGACCACTCTTCCTTCTCTTCTAGTATGTTCTCCCAGTCTCTCCTCAAATGCCATCTCTGGGCAAGGTAGATCCTCCTCTGTTGCTTATTTAGCAAACTGATCACAATTTGTAATAATATATCAGTTCATTTACTCACGTCCCACTACCCCTTTCCCTAGATGTTAACCTCCAGGACAGCAAGTGCTGGGTCTATTTATTTTACCCCCTGCAGCTGGTAACCTAGTCACTTGGAAGAGAGGCTCAGTCTTAGGGGCGAGATGAACATTAAATAAAGTGAATGAATTAATAGTTTCTGTCTGTAAATATTGAGACTTTAACTAGACATTTCCTGAATATTTAAATTGACAGATGCAGTGAACCACATTACCCAAATTGAGATATAAAAGGAACCCTTCGCCTCTCCAAAAAAGTGAGGAGGTAGGGTTCTTTGAAAAAAAATTCTTTGAGTTGAAGACTGTCATGGTTTTATACACAAAGGCTGCTCCAGGCATAACAAATATTCTAGCCACCCTTCAAAACTAAAGGGCAAATAAGAATTACATATTTTCACATGACATCTTACAATAACATATTTATAAATCTAAAACTACTGCATATAATTTCATGCATTGTAAACAAAGTCCTTTGTCATCTGTTGCTTACGAATTTTCTTATACTTTTGCACATGCTATTCCTTGTTAATCTAAATAAAGACATTAAGTCAATAAAATTTTAGGAAAAAACACTCTTAAGGGCGAGTGAAGTGTTTATCTCTTATTTCCTTTTTAAAAAGGGAGGTGTCTAATGCTTTGTCCTGAATGAGCTTGTTATGATCAAGAATTCTCTCACCATAAACGACACGTCTTCCTTCTCATCCTGAGTGTGGCTGCACATCGAAGGACACTCCAGACATTTCCCTTTCAGATCTCAAAAGGAAGTATTAATCAAACAAAAGATGGGAAATTATGACATTCAGCCACTAAGGTTTAACTCAAGTGGCCAAGTTTTAGTTGATCACAGGGTACAGGTGACTATCCATCAAATAACCCATCATAACACACATTAAAACGTCTGGGTTAATCAGGACACAAGCCAAGAATAATATTTTTTGCTGACGCTCAATGAAGACTACCAAAGGAATTCCCCTGAAACTGTACTCTACAAACATGTAAGACCTAAAAAAAATAATAAAAATATAAAAGGAATTCCGCCTAACAGTACGTTAAACAAGGCAGCAGCACATTCTTTTGATGAAGTACTAAATGGCTTGGATGACACATGCAAGTTTAAATTACAATAATCTTGTAATTAAACATAAAAATATGTTTGCGTATATATTTTAACCCTCCCCAAAATATCACAGAATTTGATACAACATTCAAAATATATTAAATAATATTAATAATGAGGCATAAACTACTGATATCATCATACATTTCTTTTCCAACCCTATCTTCCAAGAATTAATTTCATCTGGAAACTAATGATAATTACACATACAGGCAAAGAGAAAGCCGTAAGATACAGACTGAAAAAGAAATAGATCTTCTCTTTGCTGTTAAGATTCTAATGACTTTTTACTACAAATATTAGAACTGGTCTTGTTTCGATATCTGCCTCTAATCTTGTCCTAGGTACAAGTAACCACTGATACCGCAATTTAGAGTTGCTGCCTTGAATTTCTGGTGGAGCATCATGATGTAAAGGATAAAGCACCAAGCTGAGATCCAGATCTTGAGTCTTACTTCCCAGTGTGCTAGCACATGACTTCCACTGAGGCCAAGTCATTTAGCCACCTGGAGTCTCAGCTTCCTCACTTGCAAAGTGAGGATGTGAGCTTGATGAAATCTGCAACCTTGTCATGCTAGGTAATTCTATGAAGAACTATAGAAGCAACCATTATGATCACCCTATGGCAAAACCAAACACCCCAGAACAGTATATATCAGGGTCAGGACAAGAGGCCATTCTAAACAAAGGACAGCCAGGGGCCTCAACCTTTTTCCCTTTTAACATTTATTTAAAAATTAATAATACCTCTAGTACTCTGTAACTTTCTGTAGCTCCTAAAAATAACCAAAACTCTCACAAGATTCAGCTGGGTAATTCTGCAATTAATTTCTCAATGACATCACATCTTTATGAGATTAAAGACATTTTTTGTCTCTATTAGAGAAATTTTCATAATTTTTTTGCACATGTCATATATTAGCATGCAGTCAACATTCATTCCATAAACACTGGCTGAGCATATGCTGAGCCATGTGCTAAGCAGGACCTGTACGAAGGAACACACCAGTCCCTACTGTCAAGTCACTTCTATCAGGTTGAGCATATGAGATTGCTGATACTCAGGACTTTACGGCTCACAAAATGGCAATTTCGTGTAACTCAACCTAATAGTTGTACAAGAAATTGTGTCATCAAACAGATTAATCCTTAAAATTACCACAGACATTTTGGAACATCCCATTAATTCTGGAAAGCCATTGTATGTCATTTAGCAACTTTCTAGAGAATTTCTTAACAAGGATTTTTGTTGTTTACTTTGTTTTGGGGGTGTGTGTCTGTTGGCACTGTTGTTTGGGAACATGCATTAAAAATTATTGAGTTCTTATGCCTTTGTTTCAATGCCTTTACCATAACCAGTTAACGACTGACAGATCTACAATCTCCTTACCATTGGTTACTTGTCATGCATGCATGCGTGCACATACACACACAAGATGACTTGTTTCCTTTTCTAATCTTAAGGTAATCTTCCTTTTCTTCTAACAGACATAGCTACATTCTTTTTCTCAAAGCTTGTTAGGCTGCTTGAAGGTAGGATCTGAGCCTATGCTTCTTTATATGACCCACAGCCTCTATCCCAGGGCCCAGCATGTAGCAGACACAACAAAATTACCAACTGAATGATAAATTAAATTATAAAGGGAGATAGCTGATTGAAAAGATATAGGAATATCCAAACATGAAAGCTACACAAAAACAAATATTACATTTCTTGCTAACCATGCTACTGTTTGTCACATGCTGTAGCAATGGCAGTCGCATCATGTTCTAAAGTTATTCTTCTCAATGACTCTAAAATAAAGAAATCACAGTGTCACAGAAGTGAGGTATACCTAGCACATTAGAGAGCTTTGTGCATTGGATAGTAAGTACACCTAGTTATGTCAGTTAGTACAAGCAAATTTCCAGCTTTGCCTTAGGAAAGGAAAATATCTGTTAGGAAAATGAATAATAAAGTTTGCCATGTGATACAATACTTCGTAAGGTTATACAACGACCATGGACAGTTCAAAATATCCAACCTCAGTTAGACTTTCTTTAAATGGAGCTTTCTCTCAAAGTAAACAAATAGCCGAAAATATCCCAATTTTGAGTAACTTTTAAAATTTGAATACTATACCTATCTAAGTAAAATCGAAAACACTTCCCCAAATGATTAGCATGTAGTGCACATATCAACTGCTCCATAGTGCAAGAAATGTCAAATGGCATGGAGACAATGCCATGCTTTCCTGTACAGCACAAACATATTTCTTCTTGAGACACAGTTTACATAATACAGGAAACGGCTTCATCTGGTTCCTGGTCTTTTTGATCAAGTCAAAAGCCTTAAAGGAAAAAGTGTTTCTTTTACATTTTACTTTTTTTTTGTACTTTTGTTTTTCATAAATTATATTTCCCCAAATTGAAAGTGGGAACTAGACAGATATGGAGAGCGACATCCTCTAAGAAATATTTTACTGAAAGGCAAGCTTGTGACTTCTTCATGAGTTCTACAGGTGGCCAAAAGCAAAGGAAAAACAAAAACAAAAACCTGTGATTCAAGGAAAGTTGATTCCACAGTTTAAGATGAACTGTTCACTTTAAAAAGATAAATAAACTCAACGGCCTAGAGGTTGGAAGTACTTGAATATTTGAGCAGCAAGGTAGCCACTGTGGCTGATTAGACAGAGGAAGAGGTGGAAAGAGATGAGGTCAGGGAGGATTTGGACCACACCATGCGGGGCCTTTAGGGCCTTGTGAGTATAGCAGGGACTTTGCATTTTGCTCTGAGTGAATTGAGAAGCCATTGGAGCGTTTTGAGCAGAGGAGTGAACTGACTTAGGTTTTTAATCAGTCACATTGGCTGCAATGTGGAAAACAGATTATAAACCACAGAGGTGGAAGCAAGGAGACCAATTAGGTAGCTATTACCTTCATCAGGCCAGAAATGGTAATGATTTGGACCAGGATGGTAGAGGTGGCGAGAAGCAAATGGATTCTAGATGTACTTTGAATAAATGAACTGATGTGATTTAGTGATTAACTGGATGCAGGTATAAGGGAATGAAAAGAGGCAAGGATGATTCCAGTTTTTTTTTTGACCTGAACACCTGATAGAATGGGGAAGAATGTAGAAGCAGCAGATTTGGGGAGGGAGGAAAAAACCAAGAGTTCAGCTTTTAACATGTTAATAGTGAGATGTTTATTAGACATTCACATGAAGATGTCCATTGGAAGTTGGATCTCCAAAGGTGGAGCTAAAGAAAGAGGTGTAGGACAGAGATATAAACTTGGGAGTCATCTGTGTAGGGATGGTATTTAAGGCTGTGAGAATGGAAGATCAGTGTCTGAGAGAAGGACTATGGACAAAGATGAGAAGAGATCCAAGCACTGAGCCTGTGGGTGCTCCAATATTTAAAGGGTAGAAAGAGAACAAGGAACCAGCAAAAGAAATTTAGGATCAACCAGTGAAGTAAGAAGAGAAGCAGGATTGAATAGTTTGCAGGAATTCAAGTGCCTAGAGTTTTTCAACAAGGAGGAAATAATTAACTGAATCAAAGTCTAAAATGACTAAAATTGACTAAAATGAGGCCTGAGAATTTGACCAATATGGGAGTCACTGATGGCCTTAACAAAAGAATCTCTTTGGTAACATGAGATAAGAATGAGCGAGAAAGAGAAACTGTAGATTATAGTGTTATGCTCCAAGAAGGAGCAGAGAAATAATGCAATAACTAGAGTGTAGGTGGAGGCACGAGAGGTCTGTTTCCAAAGATGGAAGACTTACAGTGTGTTTATAGATTGATGGAAATGATCAAGCTGGAGAGAAAATCTGGTGATGCTACAGTTAAAGGGAAGAATTGCTGGAGTATGTCTATAGGTGGGTGAAAGAGGATGGATCTTCTGTACAAGGGAAGTAGTTCACCTTAGACTGAAGGACATCAGAAGCAGGGTGACAGAAGAGAAGGCAGAATGAGAGGGACAGATGCAGGAGGCTTCCTCAATTTAGTGATGTTGGCATGTGAACATTCTTATCCTACTCTAGTTTCTCAATGAAATAACAAATATGGGCCTTCCCTGGTGGCGCAGTGGTGCCAGTGCAGGGGACGTGGGTTCGAGCCCTGGTCCGGGAGGATCCCACATTCTGCGGAGCAACTAAGTCCATGATCCACAACTACTGAGCCCGCGTGCTACAACTACTGAAGCCCGCGCACCTAGAGCCCGGGTTCTGCAACAAAAGAAGCCACCGCAATGAGAAGCCCGTGCACCGCAACAAAGAGGCGGCCCCTGCTCACCGCAACTAGAGAAAGCCCGCGCACAGCAACAAAGACCCAATGCAGCCAAAAATAAATAGATAAAATAAATAAATTTTTTAAAAAAGAAAAGAAAAGCATTAAAAAATATATATCTTACTGTATGTAATATGGCAAAATAAAATTTTAAAAAAAGAAATAAATATGGTTATTAGCTGATAGTGAAAAAGAGAAGAGGTGGGGGATTAAGGGGAACAGAAGGAGGCGTGAAATAGTTGCTGTAGACTGAATGTTTGTCTTCCCCCCAGATTCGTATGTTTAAACCTAATCCCCAATGCAATGTATTTGGAGGCAGGGTCTATGAGAAGTTATCAGTTAGGTCATGAGCATGGAGCCCTCATGAATGGATTTAATGCCGTTATAAAAGAGGTCCCAGAGGGCTTCCTCCACCCTTCCTCCATGTGAGGGCTCAGTAGAAAGACAGACATCTGTGAACCAGGAAGCAGGCCCTCACCAGACACCAAACCTGCCAGTGCCTGGACCTTTGACTTTCCAGCCTCCAGAGCTGCGAGAAATAAATTTCTGTTGTTTATAAGTTGCCCAGTCTATGATATTTTGTTATAGCAGCCTGAATGGACTATACAGTAGTTTTTTAGGAATGGTATAGAGGTAGAGTAGGCAGAGAATTGGATTTAACTAGGGTTGGGGACTGGCCAGGTGTGAAGTAAGGAGTTGAGGGTTTATGCAAAAGGGTGTTCATAAATGATGGAACAAACCAGTTAACACTACTGAGCCAGAACAGCCAACCAGGACAGTCACTGATCAAGAAATAAACTTCCATTTTACTAACCCACAGTCTTTTGGGATCTATCTGCCACTGCTTCCTAACCTAACTAATTCAAAATATAAAGTTCTTTATGACCAAGTCTCATCTTACTTCTTTTTATTCCTTGTGATCGGCCATACACAATTAGCTATAGTTTTCTAGAATATCTCCAGCTCCCCCCTTCCTGTCCTCTTCACCTGGTGAACCCCACAGGGTCACTTTTCTTCTCTGGTCATTCATTCCACAATTATTTTATTAATCACCTCCTAAAGTGGGCCAAGCACGAAATGACCACATTGCACAGTAAGTATCTTCTCCACAAATTCCTTCACAGCAATTGGCACATACTTAACATTTGTTTATAGATGAATGAATGAATGGACTGTCAGTCATGAGTTTATCCATAATCGTATACCTCTAGAGGTAGAATGTGTTAAGAGAAAAGAGAGTTTATATTACATGCATAGTTTATAGGTTATGCCTCCGTCCATGCTCTGCTCTAATATAACACAGTCAATGTAATTAAAATTACTATTTCGTAAGTTAAATTTACTGCTTTTCAATTTCTATTTACATTCATTTTTCATTCTTTTAATAATTCTCATAACTACCTTTTGATAGGAAGCGTGAGAAAAAAGAAATAAGAATAGGATGGAGAAAGAACAATAAAAGACATCCAAGAAGAAAATGGTGCTGGGGGGAGAGAGACGGAAGAAAAGGAAAGGAAAAGGAAAAGAAAGGAATGAAACAGAGGCAGAGCGGGAAATAGGGAAGAGGAAATGGGGAGAAAGAAAAAAGCTTCAGTGGCAGAAACAGAGGGAAAAAAAGGCAGAGAAGATCATAAGGCAGGGATATTAAAGACATTGTTTAAAAAGCACTGAAGGGGTTCAGAAATTCTGGAAAGAAGCTGTAAAATTCTGGAATACTTATAGTAGTCCTTTATCCTCTAAATATTGATGAATATTTATTAATGGTAACAACAGGCCATTTACTGAGCACGTCCTATGTGAAAAACACAGTGCAGAGCTTTCTACAGTCGTCATGCCTACAATTCCTCACTACTATTATCCTCATTTTACAAAAGAGGAAACTGAAGCACTGAGTAACTTGCCAAAACACACAGTGAGTGGGATTACTGAACCTCAAACCCAGACCCACCCAAGCTCTTACCCACCGTGTCTCATCTCCTCTTTGCCATGCTGTTTTTGCCATCAGAATATGCAGACCAGGGTAGATTCTGAGCCAGCCGACAAGGTTTTCTCACATCTCTCATCCTTCCCAGGCCAAGTCCAAAGGAAAACTGAGAAGGGAGACATGAGGAGCCGCCAGGAACAGCCCTGGGCTCCCTGACCCAAAGGACCTGAAAGTGAAGCAGATGGGACCCAGACACTCATCCAAGACTCACACTGTCCTGTTCTGCTCTTTTGACACTTCATTTGGATATATACTGTTTATTCCTTTTAAAATACAGTTGTGCTCACAAGTTGGGAACCAAAGTACACAGACAGAAACCCTTTCTGGAGATGTTCTGCCTCTGTCTGAAAGAGGATGGGAAAGAGAAGATATCAGCCATCTTACTTATGGTTGGAAAAAAACTTATCAGAAAGCTAAGAGCCTTGTATCTTTGCATCTTAGGGTCTTTGGACAAAATTTTCTGGGTGTGTACATGTCAGGAATAACAAATTCACCTAGCCATACACTACCATGTGTCTCTCCAGCATCAATAGCAATCATTGTTGTTTGATCCCTACACATTCTCAATGAGCCTGAATTGAGCCTCAGAATCCTTCACAACACAGTACTCCAGGCAACTATTAACAATCGATGATAATGAGCACAAGATTGAAATTAATTTGTAATTCCTCGCAGAGACATATGTCAGAATTAGACATAGCCCCATAACATCATAAACTGCCTAACACAGGTAAGGTCAAACATGAACCTAAATGTTTAAGACTAAAGCCGTTTGTTCTTTGGTCAATAATTATTTTCCCAACATATTCAACAAGAGCTTGTATTTCATAAAGAGAGTTTTAGGAATTAATTAAGAAACAGTACATTTAAACTGAGAAATGCTAATGCCTCTGTAATTCACAGTAATTTTTAAGGTCTGACCAGGAAATAGAAAAGTATTTGACAGGGTCTGGGCTAAAAGCCATGGATGGCATCCACTGTTTAATGTTGTATAATTTACAAACTTCTGTTCTTTCAACAACTACTTTGAGAATGAAGTTGCTAAGTAAATAAACAGCTCAAAAACAACACAGAAGAGCTAACCCACCCCTCACATCTTGCAAAAAGGCAGTGGCCCTAAACAGGAAGACAATATGTACAAACTGCCTGCCAAAAGCACCCAGATACTAAACAGTCTCACTATACAAAATGTTTTCGGTTTCTTGGGACGCCTCAAAGAACTAAAAATCTTTTGATTCCATGAGCAAAATGCATCTGTGGCTGACACAGTCACATCAACAAAGTTTGATGATTTTACTTTATGCCTATAGATCTGTAGAATGAGACACAGGGCATAAATGTCACAGAGACAGGAAGTTTCACATGCATTCACATACAGTATGTCAAATGTTTTCCACTTACAAGAAATATAATTTTAATCAAGTCTTCATTATTACATGTTTCAGTAGCCTCAAAAAAAGTCCTGCCTCTCATTCCTCACTTATAGCTATCTTAGAACTGTCCGGACACTGGCAGTCACAGTATTTAATAAATTAGATCCAAAAGAGCATGATTCCAGAGATACAGAAATGGAGTTAACTTCTTCCCAGTGTCAGGACCTACAAAGGGTTTATTAAATAGTTCTGTCCACTTACGATGGTCCTTAGAGCGACAAGGCCCAGGGATGAGGGTTTGAGTGATATCAACACTATTACTGACTTAAGCTATTAGAAAACCTTTATTTGCTTTATAAAAAATGCTGCCAATTCTTGCTTTAAAGTTTAAACAACTCACTGGAATGATAACACTCAAAAGACAGTACCTAAAAAAAGCTGAGGGATCCTAAAAATTTCAAAACTTAAAGTTTTCAGAAAGGTTAAACAGCGTTAGAAAATGTGTTTGGAGATTTTTTTTGTTAATATAACAATCATTATATGACACTCAAATTAAGGTTAATATCCTGGAAAAAAGAATTCTTTTTGTCAACTGGTGGTCTGTGGCTTGAGACTTCAGTGAAAGGTTTCACTTGAAAAGGCTATGAAAACATCAGCCACTGGTCCAGAAGTGCTCAACAGCTCAGAGATGCAAGGTCATTCATAATTGTCTCCATCTTTCTTTGCTCTCTCTAGAGTATAATTACTTCAAGAAACAAAATCCTGGTTTATTTTACTAAAATCCAGAAACTCACCACTTAGGCAGCAACAGCCGCTTCCCCTATCCCTGGTTTAAATATCCGTAACTGTCACCACTCCCAGGTATATTCTACAAGACAATGCCTAACCCTTGGTGGGTCTAAGTTTTCAGAATCTGCATATTGTTAAAATATCAGCTCACCAGTCGAGTGGTTACACTGAATTAGTCATATGAAAACAGATATTAGCACTCGGTTGAGAAGAAGGAAGATAGAATAGTGTCATGGAAAAATAACAGAATCCATTTTGGAACTTAGAATCTCAGCTGCATCATTTACTAGCTGTGAGAAAGTAGGAAAGTTATTCACCTGCCCTATGTGAGAGGTGGGGAAATGATATCTATCTCATAGGACTGTTGCGTGGATTAAAAGAGGTTACAAGTCAATGGGCACATGGATGGTAGAATGAACCTCAACAAATTAACTACCTTGGTTAACAAGATAACACTCAGGAAATATTTAAAAGTATAACATCTGATTAGGACAGGACAAGGAGCTTGTAATCACCTAACCAGAACCCTTCACATGTCCAAAGGATTTAGCAAGTAGTAGATCACTCCACCAGAGCCGTTTCAGAAGAGTGGTGGAGACAAGAATGATTGTCTAGAGGACTATGGTAGGGCAGGAAATTGAGAAAATGGATCTGAACAATACTTTCCAGAAGTGTGGCTGTGAAGGAAAAAGAGAAATATGGGATTGGGCATTGGATTTGGAATGTGCGTGTCTGGTATCTTTAGGATGGGAGAGTTTGAGCATTTGCATGTCTGAAGGTCAAGGTCAAATATAAATAGGAGGACCAGATAATTTATCAACCAAACCAAACATTTTTGAGACTGAGAGTAGATGCTATTAATAATTATGTTCGGACAATAGGAGTAAACTGGAGCTGTCCCAGGCCAGCTAGAGTCTAGTGACCCTAAAGATAAAGGGAGATGTTGAAGATGTACGAAGGGAAAGAAGACTGATGGAGCAAGACCCCTGAGTAGGGAGGAGAGAAGGAGAGGGCAGGAGCTGAGTGGAGGCATAGTTGGTAAGGGTAAAAGAAGGAAAAAGGTAACCCTTTCCCATGTGCCAGACACAGATCGAACACCAGCTGCACCCCTGTTCTCGGAGAATGTACAGTTTAGTGCACAGATTATCATGTGTAAGAGAAGCGGAGGAAGGGCACGGGACTGGCCACGAGGAGAAGAACCTGTGACATTCAATTTTCAGAAAATGTCCTAGAATTTCTCTTGGGGGGAGTTGTAGTTTGAAAAGCATAGTTGATATTATTCAGTGTATTTTCTTTCTTTTTTAATCGGCCACATATTTATTTTGAAATTTTGAACATTGAAGGAAGTTGTTTTCTTTAGTATTTGCTTTTGTTTTGTTATCACAGGAAGACGTAGGCTAAAACTGGTTCAGAAATTCTGACTGAGTGACAGGGAAATAGCTCCACTTTAGTGAACATACTTTCCATGTTCTATAGGTATGTGTGTGTATATATGTGTGTGTATATATATGTATGTGTATATGTGTGTATGTATATTATTACCATACACACACACATATATATGTGTGTATATATATATATATTAGAACCCATGGACTGTACTCCCCACAGTGGTTCACGGATATAGGGGCTCAGCAAATGTCTGTGGAATTGCATTAGACTGACTGCCTTCCTACCTCGGCATGGCTGTACTGGCTACCAGGAATCATGCCAGCTTTGAAACACAGACCCATGGTCAAATCCCCTCACTACAACCCTTACAAATGTGGGTATTTTCTGATAAATTATTTTAGCCTCTCTGTGCCACATATTTCTCTCTGTAATATTTATATATGTACATATTCTATATAGAGGATATAAATATATATTTAAATATTTTTACAAATTTTATAAACAACCTGATAAGTAACTTAATGAGAAATTGAAATCAGAAATTATGTATGTAATATGAAATATATATGTATATATGTAATATAAACATAAATTATATAGGTACTATATGATTACATAATCATATATATAAATAGAGAGAATATAGAATATAAACATATATATTTAAATATTTACGCTAATTTTATAAACAACCTGACAAGTAACTTGATGAGAAATCTGCAGACACTGCTGACATGTGCAGACGTTTGCTGAGCCCCTTTATCCCTGAGTTACTGGGGGGGGGAGAGGGGATGTACAGTTTGTGGGTTCTACGCTCAAGAAGTAAAGCTTAAAACAGTAAAGTAAACTGCTAAATTAAGAGTAAACTTTGAAATGCTAAGTAGGGTAGAGAGAGAGCTGTTAGAATACAAAAGAAGAGCCGAAATCTGGTTTAACTGGTCCAATCAGAACATGTGTCACAGAGAAGACAGCTAAGCAAAGCCTCGTGAGTAGGGCAGTGATTCTTCAGGTTGCTGGAACGGGTCCCTGTGTGGATTCGTACAAGGTGGGCAAGGGAAGGCTTGGGGCCCACTTGTGGCCAGGTGCAATGAGGAGCTGCGTGCTATTAGAACATGAAGGGTGGGGCTAGAGGACGGGACAGCAGAAGAGATATAACTGGAAGGAAAGAGGAAATACACTCCCAACGGTTGCTATCTTAATTCAATACCAAAATAATGTAATTGGATCTCTATTTGAAGAAAACCAGCAGTCACTGAGGATTTTTTTCCAATTTCCAAGGCTGTTTCCCAAGCCAGGATTTTTGAGGGCCGGTTTCTCCAAATAGCTTCAACTTTGTTTACATGATCTTACAAAAAAATCTTTCTCTCTCCACATGTGGTACCCCCTGTCAGCACAATCATTTATTTCTGAGCTCTAAGAAGACACTTGACTTTCTGGAGTGATATGACGCTTTGATTTTACAGGAGGATTAGCTGGGTCTATTGGTGCTTCCTCGTAGGTGGTGCTGAGAGTATGCCTAACCCCACTATGTTATCCGGACCCAAATATTTTTCTTCTGACTCTCAACTAAGATGTGATGAAACTTGCCAGTAGAGGTATAAAGATAATACCTGACAAGAGAAGAGATTAGGTGCAAAGCTAACACCCAATCTTATCTTATATTCACAAGGAGGATCTAGGGCTTTGTCTTTTGTACACTGCTTTATTTCCCATATCCATGTGTTCCCCTGGCAGCTCACTACACTCATCTCTTAACAAGCTCTAGGTAAAAGGAGCTTCTTCATTAAAAACACTTGAAGGGACTTCCCTGGTGGCACAGTGGTTAAGCATCCACCTGCCAATGCAGGGGACACAGGTTCGAGCCCTGGTCCGGGAAGATCCCACATGCCACGGAGCAACTAAGTCCATGGGCCACAACTACTGAGCCCGCATGCCACAACTACTGAAGCCCACGCTCCTAGAACCCACGATCGGTAAGAAAAAGAAGCCAGTGCAATGAGAAGCCCGCACACCTCAGCAAAGAGCAGCCCCCGCTTGCCACAACTAGGGAAAGCATACGGGCAGCAATGAAGACCCAGTGCAGCCAAAAATAAATAAATTAATAAATTAATTAAAACAAAAATAACAACAACAAAAACTACTTGAAAGTTTCTCCCAAGCCTGACCACAACTGACCAGGGTGGAATCAACTGAACAACTTACTAAGGTTCCCTCTTTGAGAAGTGAAGTATCATATGGTTAATACTTTCTAGAAGAATGTTTCACCATCCCAGAAAAAATAAAACCTTAGAAATGGCAAATGCCAATGAAAGGCTACTACAGGTAGATGATACCAGATTCATTTATCAATGAGCTCGTACAATGATGGAGCATGTTTTAAGAAAAAAGAAATGATTCTTCAGGGAAAACATATAATACTCTGGGTAAACTCTGGGTACAATCTATCAGTCTCAGGACATGCAGAGTCATCATATGCATTCACACATATGCATTCACAACCAAGACACGAAGAGCTACTGTCCCTAAGATCATCTTGACCTCAGAAATAACTGGTTTGAGGACTTCAGAAACCAATTATTCTCCCAGTATTGTGTGTGTTTCCCTTCTAGAGACTTTATTTGGGAGTTCTATTTAGCAATGAAATATGAAGTCATTAGAAATTCACCAGTGAATGATGGATTGCCTTTTGTCACATAGCCAATGGATCTATGTTTCTGTATCATGGAAGCGCATAGACATTTGAAGGACCCATGAATTAGAGGAATGACAGACAGACAGACCAGGGAAAGCTTATCTAAAAGCAACAATATGTCAAGATCTCAACACTGAGCCCAGAAATTAATTTATGGCAAGACTGATATCTTTCGGTAAAAGAACATGTAACTATTTACCAAATATGACCACAGTCCCACTGCCCAGGAGGCCACCGAAGGACCTGAGCATTGCCTCTGCAGCCCTTCCTTCAAACAATGCATCCTTGTTCCATGGCCTCCCAGCTGTGACAGGCATGATAAAAATGGAGATTGTTTTTATACTCTATGTGCTGTTTCTTCACTGACAGCAGCATGGTTATTCGCCAAATAATGAGTATGTTGGCATTTTTATAAATAAAGTGCTTGACAGTAATCTGTGCAGGGAGGACTTGGAGGATGGACAAAAAATGTCTTCTTTCCCATGCACGGGAAAAAGCCCTCCTTGGCTATTTTTCAGCACACTGAAATGTCTTTTGACCAAAAAGCAGGCAGAAGCACAGCTATGACATCAGCCTAGTCAAAGCCCTGCTCTCCCCATAAGGACACAGGGAAGTATTTCTTTCCTTCATGGCTTGCAGGAATGTGTTCCTGGGGCTTCCTGAGTTATACAAGGAGGATTTTATTTCACTAGAGTAGGGGCCTGGGAGTGAAGGGGGAAAAAGTGTGGAAACTAACATTCAGTGAACTCCCACCATGTTCTGTGCGTACTGAAATTGTTTTGCTTCATCCTGACAATAACCCTGGGAGGTGGGTATTGTTGTTCCCAATTTACAGACGAGGAAACCATGCACGCTCCCGTGTGGACACAAATACTCTGTCCACAGCAATCCAGCCCAGAAGTAGTCAGAAGGTGAGAAAGGGGATACACGTTTCTCCTTTATGAAAATCATCTTACTGGCTACAGAATTTCAAGCACATGTTCTGCTGGAGACATGTAATATTTGTTTTGTCAAAAGAAACTACTTTGCAGTTTTTAAAGTATTTTATAAACATCTCTCTAAGCATCACTAAAGGAACCCCCTGGGTAGGAGGCAGATTTAATTATTATTTGACAAATGAGAAAACTAACCTTCTGAGAGTTTAGGCAAAGTGCCAAAGTCACAGCTAATGAGCAGAAGAAAAGGGACTCAGTGCAGATCTTCTGATTCTTCCTCCCTGGTGCAATGTCTTCCACTTCACTCTGCTTCTCTCTTATTGCTGAGCATGATAGAAACTCAGAACAAAAACTCTCCTGCAGGGCTTCCCTGGTGGCGCAGTGGTTGGGAGTCCGCCTGCCGATGCAGGGGACACGGGTTCGTGCCCCGGTCCGGGAAGGTCCCACGTGCCACGGAGCGGCTGGGCCCGTGAGCCATGGCCGCTGAGCCTGCGCATCCGGAGCCTGTGCTCCGCAACGGGAGAGGCCACAGCGGTGAGAGGCCCGCGTACCGCAAAACAACAACAACAACAACCACCTCTCCTGCTACCGGTGCAGGAGGAGGGTAAAGACAATGGGCACCATTAATGCAGTTTGTCAGGAAGAAACTTGTTTGAACAACTGAAGGATTCAACTGTGGGGACTTTTTACGGAGGGTATTTCCACAGCCCCTTCTCCACCACTCCCCTCCCTTCCCTGCCAACCCCGTCGTCCCAGTAAAATCAATCCACACTTGGTACAGATCGAAGTCGCCTAGCGCATTGTGGCTCCTACAGGGACAGCCCTGCACACTACACACTGCTTGTATTTCCAGGCAGCAGAGCGCTCAGTCCAGAAGGACCAATACCAGAGTGTGGAATCTAACCTAGTACGGTTTTGACAATTCTTATATGAATAGTGAAAATCTTCACTGAGCCGGGGCAGGAGGTGAACAGAAGCACCCCAAGGTGACAGTGTGGCAGCAGGCCAGTCACTTAACAGGAGCACCACTAAGGGTCCAGTTTGTTTCACCTATAGAAGAAAACCTCGGACTGTCTTTCCAGCAACCATTGGAATCTGGGTAGAATGGTCTTTGGGCCAGTGGCTTACTGTTCTGCTAGCCAAATTCCAAGTGAATGTTTCTAAACTCTGCTCTCCACAACGGGGTTTAGAAATGTGGAATAAGGGCCATCACATATGACTCAAAAATAAAATCTACCCCTCGCCATCACTTTTTAATGTGCATTTAATAATTCAATTCATCCTCTCTAAAACGGTAAATTTAGCACTGCTGGATAATTTAGGATAAATTGGGCAGGTAAAGCCCCAAGACATTCTGCTTTAAAGCACTTAACACCAACAAACCTTGAATCAGAACTGAGTCGCTATTGGAGAAGATGGAAAATTGTGTTCAATACTAACTTGGTTTTTGATCCTTCAAGAACACTGAACTCACTGTATCAACTAATATATACAAGCTTCTGACGTCCGAGCAGCCTGTATTTCCTTTCTAGAAGTTGGGTGACAAAATCTGCTGCTCCTTTCAGCTTCCCTTTAATAAAGGAAGTAAAATAACTACTTTGAATGTTATTTATGATTGGGTCTGGGGGTGATAGTTGCCAGATGTGAGACACTTCATGTAAACTATTAAAAGATAAAGACCCCTGAACTTGCATTGATTTCTACAAAGCAGAAATAGAAACCAAAGGGTCAAAACAAACACTGTAGCTTCCGAAATGTGTGCTACTAAATTCAATTCAACAGCCCCATGGGTCTGCCATGGACTAGGCGCTAGAGGTGAAAATAGAAAGATGACGAGCCATAAGGGGCTTAGACGCCAGCAAAGGACTGGGGCAACATGCCACAATAAGGGGCCACGGCACCAGCATCTGCTAACCCTGCTGCAGGAGGCTGGGGGAGGAGGGGTCATTCCATTTTGGAGACAAAGCATGAGGAAGGTCACAGTAGACATAACACTTAAACTAGGCTTTGAAGGGTGAAAAAGATTTTGTAGAGAATCTATGGAGAGAAGGGGAGACAGCACTTGAAGCAGAAAAGAGCACAGGCAAAACACTGGAAGAGGAAGAACAGATGCTCTCGAGTAGGTGGGGCAATATTCTGTTCAGAGAAAGAAAACATTATACCACCTGAACCTTTACAGTGTGTTGTTTTGGAAAAAGTATATTAATTTCAGATGTAAAAACCTTTTCCTTGTGTATGAGTAAATACTGTAATTGAAGTGACAGAGTAGACATGTAGAATTTATTATCTGAAAGAAAATCTAATCAATAGGTATTTCATTTCAAAAAGTTAATGAAATATTATGGAGAGAGAGGCCTTTTAAGCTTTGATTTTTAGATTCGAAGAAAGAGCTTAATTTTCAGTGACAAGGTCACTACCAGTTGAATGGTCTCCTTTTGCTTCCCACAGAAATGATGGTTCTTTCATTCTTGAATTATTTATTAAAATCAGGCTTCAATAATTGGAGTTTATTTAAACTTTTTTTTTGTAGATCAGCAAATTAAAATCATGTTACCTTTGTTATTTCTACCAGTCAAAAGGGGTATTAAAGTACTTATGTGAAATCAAACATTAATTTCATGGAAGTGTTATTGGTATGTAACAAAATCTTCTCTTTTCAGTTCATGCTAACTAATATTCAATGCAGTAAGTACACATGTATTTAATACTATTATCATCAAGGAAGGGCAGTGGGTTCAAGTCACTATAAAGGACAATGTGGGTATATTTTATCTCCTGCTAATTAGCAAAATTAGACGAGCTTCTGGAAGATTATTTGAAAGCAAAGGTTTGCCAAGCCTACTTTCAATAAGCAGTTTTTATGCCTCCAATAGCCTAAGATTCAACTCTTAGATGACAAAAATAAATCTTTGGGAACATCCATCATGGTTAAAGCAAGCCACTTCCAAGGTCAACTATAGGGTCAGAAACAAAAAGCATGCCAAAGAGCCACATATGCAAAAGCATGGACATCAGCTCATCTGACACAAATGGTCTACCTTGCAAAAGAAAAATTATTTAGTTGTTTGCATTTATGGTAATGTGCTGATATAGCTTGATTTGGGAACATAATGAAAATTGTGGGGAGATTTTGCCAGTTGGATGATATCTTCTCGTAGAAGGAAAAAAATAGCATCCAAACAGTGACCCGTATTTTTGCCAAGATCTAGGTCAGGGAGTGAACTGCATATATCTTAGGCAATGCATATAATACAACTGACATTACAGACACACTTTGTCATTACTGAGGCAGTCCTTCTTTCAGAAGGATGTCTCTGCTAAATAAATGTGTCCTCATAACTGCCTTTGAGAAGTAGACGTGTGCTGATCCTCTAACACTCTACACCTTCTTTGAAGCCCTTAAATACCTCACTTCAAAAACATGTCCTATTTTAATTATATCATCCTGGTACATGAAAGATAAGGTGATTTCTCTACTTCCTGGATCAAAAGGAACAGCAGGATTAGACAGAAACAGCATATCAACTATCATATTCGCTGTCTCTAGACTACAACACTTGAACATTTTACGTCCACGCTACAACCCTCCTTTCAGTGTCTATGAGGAAGTGTCTGCACTTTGTTTGACCCGACTGAACTTTGTCACACTGCCTTCTCACCACCCCTGCTGAAGCAAGCCACTAAATCTTACCAGCTATCTCTTTGTTGTCTCTTGTGCATTCCCAGCCCCTCCTTCCAATCTTACCAAGCCAGTTAAGTTGCACTTTTCACCTTCTCTGTTGACATAAAATGAAGTAACTGCATTTATTTGATTATTGACTGCACATTTTGTCAACATCTCAAATTTTATAAGTCCCCTAGATCGTGTTTCAAGGCAAAGTCCTAAGATTTCATAGCTCATCTCTATTTGCTTGCTTAGAGCAGAGTAACGAAATGAAAAATTCAGAACTCTAGAGAAAGTTTGTTTAGTCTTGTCATCATATAACCGAACTAAATTATTCAGCACCATATAAGTGTTTTAAAACATTCTATTAGAGAAAAGGAAGTTATTAGTTTGTTAAAATATACTTAAATTTGATAGGCATTTAACCAATGGCTATGAGAGTATGTTGGAATGAAAATTATTAGAGAGCTGAATGCAACAGGAATTCAATGTGGTAGAAAAAGCAGATGTGGCTTCTGTAAGGAGATACTTGCTAAATGAAAATGCTGAGATGAAGAGGCCTGGCTTCCAAGTTCAATGTAGCAGAAAACAGGGTCAGTCTCCTATTTTCCACCCATTGGGTAGAAGACAGTTGTACATCCTGCCCAGAGCCATAATCACCCGAGTTTTTAAAAATATTTTATGGAGTACACTATTTACCCCAGTTAATATAGAATACTGGACTTGAGGTCATTGACATCTGAGTGTCTGACTTTAGAATAAGATCCCTTACTGTTGAAACTGAAGCTGCCAGTGGATATTGTTAGTTCCTTAACTATCCTCTCAAGGTTTACACAGAATTCCCTTCTGGTGACTCGACCCATTCCCAGGTGAGGAAATGTTATTTGATATTAGTATGGAAACATGCTGTTGAGTATACACATGGGTATAACACAGAAACTTTGAATTTTATTTAAGAAACCTAAACAGGTTTTTTCTGATTAGAGATGCACCCTATTAGAAATGATTTTGTGGAAAAAAAGACATTACTTTCTAATGATTCCAAAAGTACTTAAGTCAGTCAGGCAGGCAGCCCAGAAATTATACGACATGTTACATTCAGTTGCTGAGTTAGAGTAAGATTAGAATTTACCTATAATACTTCTATGTTGTAAGCTGCTTTGGTCTGTTACATGAAGCAAACCAGACTTGAAAAATAGGAGAATCATATGGAATAAAAACTAGGTGTAAAAGTTAAACCCTAACTAGTAAACAAAGCATCTACCTACATATATAGGTAGTATCTGGGGCTTAGAGCAGGGGCCAAAAAACAGATGTCCTAAGGGGCCAGGCAGGTTAGGGCAATGACTGACACTGGCTTCATGGGTACTGTGGTAAAGTGAGAGTCTGACTGTTGCCTGGCCACAGTGTGTGCCCAGTGTGGTCAGCATCTTTTAATGCTTCAAGTCTAGCCAGAATCTAGACTCTTTACGTAAGATGTCCCAATTATTAAACATTGACTATGAACTCAATACTACTGATACAAAACAAAATATTTCTATGACTTCATGTTTGCAACCTTTGATAGAAGTTTCAGTGGGGCATTCTATGGACTTTAGATACAGATCTGGTTACAAATAATGAATGCTGCCCTTCAGAAAATAACCATGAGAGGGAACTACCTAATGAAAGAATCACTTAAGCTGATAAATTCAGAACCACCTTAGACCGAGGCTTCCGTCCTTGCCCTCATCCCAAAATATCAACAAGCACCAGTGGTGTGCCAAGTGTCAAGTTCTTTGCTGGAATCTGAAGACATGGTGACAAAGAAGAAAGACTCAATAATGACTTTCAAGCAGTTGACAGTCCAATGGATGAACTCGCTCACAATCCTAGCATTCACTGAGTGATTTTCCTGTCTTAGAGAACTTCAGGATACAAAGAAAATCCTTCCATTTCTTACTTTCTTCCATGCCTACTTATACTTTACATTCATTACAGTTTCACAACCAGAGAGCTAAGAAAATCGTCTGTTTCTCTCAGTGTTTTATCCATCCTCTTAGGAAGAACTCTGGTAGGGTTCTGGTAGAGACTTCATTTTAACACAATCTGAAGGAATGAGTCATTCTACAAGTGAACTCATTTTAATCTTCTTCAATGTCTTTTCGCATACTCTTCTAGTTTCCTAACTAATATCCTTTTTACCCCTCTTGCCTTAAGGAGAGCTGCAATGTACCCAACTAAAAAATGACATTTCTGAGATTATGATGACCATGTGAAATTAAAATCTGGTTAATGCATATAAGAAGAAATGGTTGTGTGGAACTTCCAAAAATGGTTGTGTGAGCAGTTTGCCCTGTCCTACTTTTTTGTTCCTATCTGTAACCTACATGTGATAGCTGTAGCTCTAGTGGCCATATTGTGACTCTAAGAAAACTTTTGTGGATGGTCACCAACCAAGGATAAGGCAGAAAGATTGAAGGAACCTGAGTCACTCATGACTTCATGGGATCACTGCGCCAGCCCAGGACCACCTACCTCCATTGGGTAGCCATAAAGACTTTGAATGTAAGCAAATATGACTAATAAATGGTTTATTAATGATATGTTGCAACACATGGTATGTTCTATTTCATTATGATATGCTCAATTAGCAATGCATAGCTCAATGTAGTGTACAAAATTGCAATGAACAAGGTTTTAACACAGCATATACATCAATTTTTGCACATGCATCTGTTATGGTTTGCCTCTGATGCCTTTTACCTCCAATTTTATTTAAAAAAAAAAAAAAAAAACAAAACAGAATAAAAAACTTGTTCCTTTAGGATATTCCAGAATAAATAATCACAGGTTTCAATATGTAAAATATGACAGTACTTATGTTTGAATACTTTCTATCCAACCTGCAGACTTCATACTACGCGTGTGGAGGGGGTATGGGGGAACCCTTCTAACATGTTCAAATGCAATTCCAAACTTACACAGTGTCAATTAACTCAAGGTAATATCTCAGAATAACCTGGAATATTTTTACCTTCAAAACCATGTGGAAGGTATGGACAAACACCTGTTTGGCTATGGGCAGGAGTGCACCATTTATTTATTCCTTTCTAGAGAACTCAGAGGATACCTTAAATCTGGGGAGCCCTTGGAATTCCATTTAATTAAGCCATCCAACTTTTCTCTCTCCAGTTTATATTTGGCCTAACAAGACAGTTCTTGTCCATAGTGAAGCTGGATTTTGTAGCCTGCCCTGCCTTGCCCTAATATTCTTTTGTAAATAAATAGGTGACTAAGAGGTGCTCTACTGCAATATTTTAAAGAGAAAATTGAATTGAAAAATTTGAATTAGAATTCTGTAAAATTTTGAATACAGGGGAAACTGTTAAAGTGCAATTACTATTAACTCACTCCATGATCATTTTGTATACCTTCTACATGCCAGACAATGAAAAATGTAAAGCTCAGTAAGAAAATGTATGTACCCACAAGAATCAGAGATGCACATGAACAAGCAAAAAATTACCGGACAGTATGACAAGGCCAGGATAGAAAGTATTCACAAAGTTTTATGCGTACCAGAAAAAGCAACATCTAAATCTATTTTAGAAGTCTTCTGAAAGAGGGGATGGGTAGGTGGAATATTTAAGGATGATTAGAAATCAGCTGAACAAAGAACAGTGAAAGGCATTGCAATCAGAGGAAAAAATCTGCTTGCAGATCACTTAACTAGTACTTGAAAACAACAGAATCACACCTAGTACAAGCCTGTGACCAAGTTAAAAAAAAGAAAAAGGTGAGCACTTCCACAGCAGAACTCCTAGAAGAAAAAATCATTAAATATTTTCATAATTCTGTCTAAAAGACTAAAGTAAATAATGATCCTAACAAACTGATGATAATTGATACCTATGACTGATTTCATGAAGGTACACATTGACATCTGAAATGGTTGAGTAAAAATGAATTGTCTTTCTTGAAGCCTTGAAGCCTCAAGAAAAAAGAAATCCTTGATTTTGATTTTTTTCAAACTACTAAAATAAATGAAATCCACAGAAAAGAAATTTCCTAATACCAAAATAAGTGACATTTCCATTTAAGTAATATCTTCCATTGTAGATAACATTTTACTGAACTTGGATAATAAAATTTCATCTCATCCTTTTACTTACATGCATAGACCCTAAATTTATATTAATACATATACCTATGCCTACATATATAAGTAATATAGCCAATGGTAGTACTCAAGTACCCATATATTTACAGCTGAAGTGTAGGTAAATTTTAGATAATGATGTTGGTTATGATGTCATCGCAAATATTACTACTTCTGCCTCTAACAGTACTATTAAAGGAAATAATTACTACCCCACCATTCTTATCACTTTTCATGTTTATTATGTTCCAGGAATTATAATTGTACAATCATATATGTATGATGTATATGTGTATACACACACACACACACACACACACACACACACACACATTACATTTACCATCAAGATAAAGATATTAATCCCATTTGCAATAAGACAAATAAGGCTTACAAAGAGTAAGCAAATTGTCATTGGCCACACGACTAATAAAGAGGGAAGGCCATCTAAACACACTTGTGACTTCAAGTTCCCAACTTGAACTATGAACCAACCGTGTGGTTTTGGACCTCTCTGAACCTTGGTTTCCTCATCTAAAAATTGGGAACAGACATCATACCTACCTAAGAGAGTGGCTTTGAATATGGAATCTAACATTGTATGTAAAAATACTTGTAAAATATACACAGCCATAAAAGTATTAACTATCATCCCCATGAAAAGGTGATAAAAGGATTTATGTAATAAAACCTTGAAGACAGAATATATCTACAAAAATAACTTAGAGTAAATGATAATAGAAGGCAGGGGTAGTTCACTGCAAGTGTTTCTTATAGTTTTACAAGTGTCATAACACACTGGAAGATGATAGAGACCTTAAAAACATCATTTATCTTAAGTCCCACTTAAGACTGATCTCAAAATACATAGGATGGACCACATAAATTGACCCTACTATAAAAAATTCAAAGGGCTTGCCAGATTCATCTTTTTTCATTTTAATCTTTTAAAAGCATGTTTAGATTATATTCATTTGATTTTAGTGAAGCTTTTCTCTAAAATAAATTGCCTATACATGCACACACTAACACATGTGGAATTCCTTTTCTATAATCCTCAAAGAGGCTTTTGATTCTTCTTCTGATTCACCAAAAAAGACTCAGCGAGGAAGTGCGATGCGTACTGGGATTTGGATGGCTCCAGAGTCACTGCGTGCATTTACATAGAAACCAGATGGTTGTGGGAAATGTTTCTTTTTATTTAAAAAAATCAATGGATGATTGAGGTGTTTTCTATGGACTCTTATTCTCAAATGGATGAAAAGTGCATATTAAAGGTGAACTACAGGGAAATGGCAACCAAAGTAATCAGGCAGCTCATCACAGTTTAGATCACATATCTAAGGGCAACTCCTTAGAAAGTAACATTTTAGTAGAACCTATGACACTGTCGTGAAGGGTCTGAGGCTTCTATTAATCAGAGAAAGGAGAGGAAGAAGGAAAAAGGAAATCTTGGTCAAGAAACTTTTATGCCCCTTGCCCTTCAAAGACTTACTTTTTATTCCTCTCTGAAAAAAGTAACCACAAGTTTATAAGATGGGATGTTTAAGGGACTTCACTTTTTAATCTCACAATATTAATTCCCTGAAGCTTTGAACTGACAGGCAGCCCAATGTAAATGAGGCAGAACAAGAGTCAGAGCCAGAATTTTTGTTGTACCATGACAAAAAATGTGTTATTAGTGCTCAGTGATTAATGAGCAGGCAAGAAGAAGGGCTCTAACAAGTATAAGATTGTCTTGGTATATGCTTATACAATATCAGGGCACAACACAATCTACTTCACTACATTCTGATATATACACATACACATTTTGTGTATCTGTATCGAAAGAAACATTTTATGTGAATTTTTATTCATATCCAAAAATGCTAAAAAAATTTTGAGTAGATACTCATACATTTGTGAAACGACACATACACACAGTAAACAATACTTATTAATTGATGTATTTTTGGTTACCTATATTATATTTAAATCGTCTTAAGTAATTCAGATTCAGTACCTACTGATGAGTTTGTTTCACTGGCAAAGCAAATTAATCAAATCTATGGTAACCTATGCATGCAATCACAGAGGATAAATTTAGTAAGAAATGCCATTGAAATTCAAACAACGAGAGGAGAAAAAAAAATTGGCATTAAGGGAAAAGAAAAACTTTTCTTAACAAAAGCAAAAGCATTCTGGAAAAAAATCTAATGTTCTAACCAAAGCATAGCATTCTATTTTATGAAATTTAAATTTACAATATTCTCTTTCTTTATGCCTGACCACTGAAAACATTTGGAAGAACATAAGGGCCTGTTCACAGATTACATGTTTATGAAGCACAAGTCTAACATCAACTGCTCATCAGGCTTGGTCGAAGCAGAAAAGAAGAAAGCCTGAAGAAAGCTAGGCAGGATGGGGAGGGAAAGGAGGGACAAGAGACACAAAGAGGTAATCCATCAACCACATCGACTGCACCTGTCAAAGCGGCAAACAGCTGGGCTAGGCCAAGCCAACAAGTAATGCAGTCCTTATATTTTAGGAATTAAATAAAGTATAGGATAAATAACGGGACCGCGACATAGTAATTACCCACAGTAGACCCTAGGGAGAAAGGGGAACTTTCATTTGATCAGATGTTTGGCTGAAATCCCTCCCCCAATTTGATCTCTTCTTATTTTAAAGGTTGGATTCCCCCAGATAAAGAGATCTAGTACCAGCCCCACTACCCCCAAACAATGAAAAGTAATTCACCTAATAAATAAAAGTTAAAGAATGTTATTTTCCCGTACTACAGATAGATACAAAATTTTACTTCGTTTATCTTGTTTGGTATTATATGTTAGAAATAATTGTTGCAGTTAAAAAAAAAACCCACAAAGTCAAAATAAAACAAACAAATAAACCAACAAACCATTTTTATTTGTACTGTTTGGGAAAAAGAAGTTCTACATAATGACTGTGGTCTCCCACGGCTTTTCTTTTCTCTGTTTTTTCCCTCCCTCCCTTCCTTCCTTCCTTCCATCCTTCCCTCATTCCTTTTTTCCTTGTTTTCTTTTTTGTCTTTAAAGCCTAAAAGCAAACCCAGTCAGTAGCAATTTAATTTACTCTTTTATACTCTCTAAACCTCGCTTCTGAGTGGTTTTCTTTCTTTCTTTTTTTTTTTTTTTGCGGTACGCGGGCCTCTCACTGTTGTGGCCTCTCCCGTTGCGGAGCACAGGCTCCGGACGCAAAGGCTCAGCGGCCATGGCTCACGGGCCCAGCTGCTCCGCGGCATGTGGGATCTTCCCGGACCGGGGCACGAACCCGCGTCCCCTGCATCGGCAGGCAGAATCTCAACCACTGCGCCACCAGGGAAGCCCTGGTTTTCTTTTTTAATAACACCTCTTTAAAAGAAACTTCCTAGAAAGGAATGTGCAAATTTTTGCTGTCTCTTTCCTGCTTTCTCATAGGATTAAATATATAAAGAAGTAGTGTATTGGTTTTATTTAATCCTAATTTACCCAGTCAATTTGCATAACTATTTTTAGTTCTCTTTTGGATTTTCCTCCTTGAGACACCAATATATCATTGCTCTGGAATCAGTTCTACTGCTCAAAGGGAAATTATACATAAAGAGGTAATACTACTAAGAATTCTATCTTTGTTGATGTACTAATTGGGTCAAAATTAACCAATAAGCAAAATAAGATAAAACAATTGACACAATTTGGTCATTTCATCTATAAAAGTAGTTCTCAAAGTTGGAGTCATCTAGGAAGCTTTAAAAAGTACCGATGCCTGGACCCCAACCCACCCCCCTAAAGATTCTGATTTGATTGATCAGAGTGGACCTTGGGGATCAGAAGCTCTTCAAACTTCCCAGGTGATTCCAATGTGCAGCCAGGAACCACAGATGGAGAACACTGGTTGACGACAAGGAGGAAGCCATTCATTGCAAGAGAGAAAGGGTTGAGGCCAGGAAGGATGCTGATTCTGTACAAATACACTGGGAAGAGAATCAAACATTTCCAACTCATCTATGACTTTCAAAAATTGTTTGTTTAATTAACTGGGTGGGGTGTCAATGGAAGGAAATGACGGGAAAATAAATAATGATTAGGTATCCCTTGGAACCAGTGACCCTCTGAAGGTGGATTTTGAGGACAAAATGAGCCAACTAATGAAGAATATGCAGCTCTTCAGCTAAGGCTGGTGAAGCCATCATCGGGGTCTACCTTTGGAATTTAGTTACATAACTAACCAAATCTATTTTGACATTGAATTCTGCCTACCGCTAGATTGAACAAGGAGGCTAAAATTGGCCATAGGACAGGACCTCTCAAACACATCAGACAAGCCATGAGAACAAACGAGAGAAAACAGGCACCAAAGAAATTGTACTAGTAAGAAGCTCAGAATTATTTGCCAAGAGCCCAGCGTTTGGGAAGGGGTAGACTAAACTTCACTTTGAATTGGGAAAGATGGCATGTTCTGTATTCCCCCTGCTACTTTTCCTCATGGTAATCTTCCTCAGTCCTTTTTCTGAAACAGAATACAACTTTGTCCCCTCTTGATGGCCCTCACTGCTCCTTCAGCATGCCAAAAACGGAGGTGAGCTCAGCATGGGCTTGAAGCTTGGGGAAGATATTTTTATAAAATGGGAAAAGTCTGTTCCAGTGAAAGCAGAGGAGACATTTGAATAATCTATGAGTAAATGTTCAGTAGAAGTACTTGACTTCATCCAGTAAAAGAAGATAACTTCAGAATCTCACGGCTGATGTAACCGGAAATTTTTGAAGTACCTTAATTTTTGTTATGACGTACTAGGATCCATTTTCATTATTTAAGTTTCTTTGTTTTAATCCAAAGTAATGTGAAATGACTTGAAGAAGAGGGGTTTAATAATCAGTTTTACTGATAATTCATGCTGGCATTTGATTCACTAGGGTAATATCGCATATTATATACGTATGTATAATGAATTTATTTAAAAAATAATCTATTTCTATTAAACTATGATTTCATATGACTTCAATCCTTTTATAACAGGAGAAATTTAATTTTGGTGTCCTTATATATTATTTATTACTTAATAATATTTAGAGAAATAAGGCACTGGCAGAATTTATGCAAAATAAGTTTCAGAGAATTTTCTATTTTTTAGCAGTCAGTCTTGTTAGAATTCAAAATGGCTTTCCTGAATCTGTCTTGGGCATTCCTGTTTCTGATAATCGTTTTATATAAAATAGTCATTGTAACCCTCTTTACCCTTTTCACAGAGATGTTAAAATTCCAGTGAAATCACATACTGTTCTGTGTAAGTCACAGGAAGCCATCTTTTCAAAAAATATGACAGAAAGACTTGTAATAACATTTCCTGAGTACAATCTAGGGAGCTTTCAGGGGGACCATATGAAGTCATAGAAGCAGAGCCTCCTATAAAAAGTGAGAAATATTAATAAATACAACGTTTCTCTCTCATCAAATAAAAGCTCACCACAAAGAACTACCTCACAACCTAGAGAGAAAATATCTAATATCTTAAGGCAATTCAATGAAAATGTAAAAAATTACACTGAGGGTGTAGGCTTATACTGAGGGTAAGGTTAGGTCTGGAGAAGCTCAATATAACTCACTTATCAGTGGTTAAAGTAAAATACGTATTTAATATGCATCAGTTGCTGTCCATTTATCTTATGCTTTTAAAAGATTCTCCATTAAAACACTGTATTTCTTCCCTAAAAGTTTTGTGATAGGTTTCTAGCCATTTCCTTTTATTGCTACACAGAAGAGAATGTCTGGGCAGGTGATTTACTTAAATAGATGGCTGCTAAATGAGAATGAACTTTGACTCATTTAAATTAACTCCAATATTTATTGTTGCAAGCTTGACAATGCTCTTGAAAATGATTAAGCATGACCTCTAGAATAAACGAATTTAATAAAAAAGACTAAAAAGGAACGCAACACTCCATTTAAGAGATACCACTATTATTTTGAAATTAGGAACCTGTAAAAGGTTTGACATAGAGTACAACAGAGTAAAATCTGATTAAGAAAAAAAAACTCAGTAACTTTATATAGTTTTACCTAGAGAAATTCAATGCAAGATACTCTGAAAATGACTAGAATGACTACCCCAAAGAGAACAAAGTAGTTGAGTCTTATTTGTAAATTTTAGTGAAAAGGGAGGTGATTTTGTCTTCACATATGATTGCTTCCATGTACAAGATTTATAATCTATAGGGAAAAAATACACATGTAGAACCATTGTTTAATTAGGAATTATTTTAGCCTATAAATTAAATTATATGCCTAAAGGTAGCATAGGGGGAGATACAGAATTCCACCACTGTTCGTGTTTAATCTCTGATACAATATATAATTTTTTTTTTAAGCAAGAAGGAAATTCAGTAAGAAAAATAACTTCGATTTCCTTGCTATTGAAGGACATTTCTCTACTGGTACTTCTAATGCCTCTTTGTGATTCACACCAGAATGAGACCTCTCAGACCGATGGCTCAAAAGCTTAAGCTTGGAGGGGATTTCCATTTATTTATCTATTCCACACACACATGCATCCTTTTGCTAGTTTCAAGAACACATTTACTGATATTAATATTAACTTCCATCTTTTTAGCTCAAAATGTCACTATCACAAGAAAAAAAATTGATGGCGCTGATATAAATCCCTAAGGGGGTCATGGTTGCCTGGAATCATTTCTTGTTGCTGTATCTGTGTGTGCCTTGTCTTGTAACTAGGAATGCACACTCTCTGTGGACAAAATCCCTGTCTTCTAAATGCCCCCCACTCTGAAGTCCTAGTCAAAATTATGTACTCAGAAGGTGCCCGTGATGTGCTCTTGGAAGAGAATCCTTATAAGACAGCATTGTTAAAACAGGACCCTGCCCCTTGCTTGACCTCCAGCTTTCTACAAGAATGGATGTGAAAAGATGTAGCTGTGTGTCCAAGTGTATTTTTCACATGGTGACTAATGCTTAATAGGACCTCTACTCAGCCATTACAGGAAAATAAAGATGATATCAGCGGCCAACCCTGCATGACAGCCTCTCTGTCCTTTGTGACTGTTTTCAATACTGTTTACCAAAGGAAGACAGGTTTGCAGAAACCCATTCCCTTTGTTAAGAATGCAAGAGAATTCACAGAAGCTGTATATTCGCAAAATGCCTATGTTTAAAACAGAGAGTTTATTTGGTAGCAGTGGCATCAGAGGGTGTCAGTGCTCGGCCACACCGAACAACCTGAGCATCTTCAATGTGCCTCATATTCTCTCCTCATCCAGGGCTCGTCAACAAGCTGTTCCAACTGCCCTTCCCACTTCCTACCACCCTACCCCCAACCCCTTCAACTTCTACTCAGTCTTCAGGCACCAGCTGAAATTTCATTTCCTCCAAGAAGTTCCCCAGATGCCTAAGAAAGGAAGCTCCATCCCACAGCCCCTCCTCCTCACGCAGTGTAATAATTATCGCCCAGTGCCATAACTGCCTGTTGGCTTGTAGGTCTCCTCGCCCTAGACTGTCAACTCCAGAGAGCTGGGCTGCTTTGATCCACACCCACTGGGTCCCAAGTGCCTGGGATGGCAGGCACTTCATGGAGAACTACTGAATTGAAGTGTAAATTGGGCTATGAGACAAGTGGAGTAGTTTTACAACAAAAAAACCTTTTTCAGAGATAGCACTTTTTTTCCTGAATTATTATGGATATTTGGGAAGTGTGTCTATGTTTAGATGTATGTGTGTGTGTGTGTGTCTGTTGGAAAGATGGGAGCTTCAAGAAAAGGAGAGGAAAGGGAGAGTGTGAGATGGATGGCAGTCCTCTTTATGGGACTGTGTTCCCACATACAGCATTTCCTTCTGCCGTTACACCACCTACTACATTTGCAGAATCCCTGCCTCTCTCACTAGATTGCAAACACCTAGAAGGTGGGAATGATGCTTTTTTTTTTAATCATTGTCCATAGTGTAGTAGCAGATCAGGGTGAGGGCAACAGGAAAACAGGTGATGAGAGAGAGCTATATTTTCACATTCTCAGAGTAGAAGTTTGGAATCACGTAGGAAGCAATTGGTACGAGAGCTTTGTTTTTATGGCAATCACAACAATTTAGGCCCTGCATTCAATATGATTCCCAGAAAATATTGTATTATATAAATGGAGTAGCTCCAATATCAAATAAATTAGGGTGATTAGGTGAGATAAATGAGACAATGAAGGTTGTGAGCTCCATAAACTACCTAAAGCATAGTAGGCATTCAACAAATGTTCATTTCTCTCCCCTATTTAATTATTTGTGTTATGGCCTACCACCTTGGCAGCACTATATACGGGCCCCAAGTGTCATGCGAATCCAGTGCTAAATTAGGGGTCCACACCAAAAGTTTTCAAAAGGTGGTCACTTGGAACTTTTTAGCAATGAAAATTCTTGGGCCCAACCCAGACCTACTAAATCAGAAACCTTCGAAGTGGGGCACAGCCATCTATGTTTAAGCAAGTTCTCAGTGAGACTCTATACAGTTTAAGTTTGAGAACCACTGCTCTACACTAATGGGGGAAATACCTACTTAAAATAGAGGCAAACTATGGATAACAGTATGGAGGTTCCTTAAAAACTAAAAAAAGAACTACCATACGACCCAGCAACCCCACTACTGGGCATATACCCTGAGAAAACCATAATTCAAAAATAGTCATGTACCACAATGTTCATTGCAGCTCTATTTACAATAGCCAGGACGTGGAAGCAACCTAAGCATCCATCAACAGATGAATGGATAAAGAAGATGTGGCACATGTATACAATGGAATATTACTCAGCCATAAAAAGGAACGAAATTGAGTTATTTGTACTGAGGTGGATGGACCTAGAGTCTGTCATACAGAGTGAAGTAAGTCAGAAAGAGAAAAACAAATACCATATGCTAACATATATATATGGAATCTAAAAAAAAAAAAAAAAGGTCATGAAGAACCTAGGGGCAAGATGGGAATAAAGATGCAGACCTACTATAGAATGGACTTGAGGACACAGGGAGGGAGAAGGGTAAGCTGGGACGAAGTGAGAGAGTGGCATGGACTTATATACACTACCAATGTAAAATAGATAGCTAGTGGAAGCAGCCGCATAGCACAGGGAGATCAGCTCAGTGCTTTGTGACCACCTAGAGGGGTGGGATAGGGAGGGTGGGAGGGAGGGAGATGCAAGAGGGAAGAGATATGGGGACATATATATATGTATAGCTGATTCACTTTGTTATAAAGCAGAAACTAACACACCATATAAAGCAATTATACTCCAATAAATATGTTAATAAAATAAAATAAAATAGAGGCAAGTAATCTGGAGGGGAGCCTGAAAGGTATGGAAACAACCACCTTACCTAATTTCTTGCCGCTGAAAGTGTGATTCCTGGACCAGCATCATCACATCACCTGGGAGCTTATTAGAAATCCTGGACTTCAGGCCCCATCCCAGACTACTGAATCAGAAACTGCATTTTAACAAGATCCCCAGGTGATTTGTATGTACATTAAGGTATGTGAAGCACTGGTCTAATGAATATTTTGAGTAGCAGAAGATGAACTGCAGAAGGGAAAAAAATACAAGATGAGCAAAAATTACATTAAAAAATTAAACTAAAATCTCCAATGTCTCTCATACAGAGTGGTTCTGTAGAAAGTAATGGGCATGTTTTATCACAAGCAATTTCTCTAACTAAATGTTACGTTTTTCAGTGTAAGTCAGATATTTGGTGTGGGACGCGGGATCACATAGCATTTTACCCGTGCTTTCCAACAAGAGAGTAAGATGGAAGCGTCAGAACAAGCAGGCCACACTTTAAAGCCCAAGACAAGTGACATGAATCTACTGTGTATTTGTAGCCGGGAAACGTAAACACCGCAAGTGAATTTTAAAATTCTTCATCTTTTGTCCCACATTCCTACATACATGCAACATTTTTCACATATTTAACAAGTAATACTTTTATCACCAGGATTTTGCTATTGATTGCTTCTTTAACAACAAAATGCATCACAAACAAAAATGAATGAAGCTGTCTGAGGAGAAAATTCCATAGTAGCTTTACTGTCAATGCCCATCATAAATAACCATGACATCATAGGAGCCTTATCTACGGGTTGCCGCTACTGATCGATGGCATCACTCTAGTGGTGTAAATAGCTTCTAATGTCCCATCTTCCACCTTCAAATAGGCTCTGATTATTTATGATAGCTGTTAGGTTACAAGTCTGAGCTGTGGTTTGGATTTATTTTCTACTTATAGCTGCTGTGGATTTCAAGTTAGATAGGATTATTTTTTAGTGAAGATGATGAACTGAGATAGAACTGTCATGGAGCGGGGTACACCATCATCTGGTCTGGTTGGTGTCACCATTGGACTATGAATTCTCAGTGCCAGAATGTTTTCAGTATTATCATTGTCAACCAAAAAATATTAACAGATAGCAGTTAATCATTGGTTGTTACAACAAGAGAAAGGAAAAAAAAATGGATGCAGCTTTCTACACAATTAAAATGTTTTAAACATAGTGTCAGCCTTTTGTTAACTAAGTTGTGAAGAAGCGTATCATCTGCACCGTGTGTATTTTATAACAATGAAAGTGTTTCAACTTGAATGTGACAGCTAGAGATGATTTAGGAGGTAAAAGGAAATCCATCACCTCTCGTGCAAGGTATTCTTCATGATCATAAAAGAGACTGACAGATAACTTGGGCAAGAATACATCTTCGCAGAGAGAAATAGATGGGAGCTGTGTCTACATGAAACAGGCAGGTGAAAACAAAAAATCCATCAATTAGTCAGATGTTTTGTCAATATAATAACAAATACTTGAATCATTCTGAACATTAGATAGACATAGTAAGTTATCAAATATGTTTATGAACTAGATCAGAGTGATAGACCATAGTTTCAATTTTTCAGTTTTTTTATCATTATGTAAATAAAGGATGTTTCTTCTGAATTTTCACTTTTATTAGGATTTGACCAATTCATTATTCGAATCTCCTCTACTTTGAGCCATTCTTTCTCTGAGAAAATCGTGCTAAAAATATAAGTTCTCAAAAAACAAGGGGAAAGGTTTTCACCATGCAAAACAGCATGTGGTGAATACCCTACAGCTATATTCTTTATGTGTTTTTCCAAGATAAATTGAAAAGCAAACTCAATAGTTACGAAACTATTTAAAAATCTCATATTTCCATATTTATCCTATCATAGCTTATGATTCATCAGTTAGCCAAGCTTCTAACGAAATATGGATAATATTTAAACATCTGTTACAGCAAAATTTCCTTTCCTACTAAATTTTGGGTTATTTTATATGATTTTTAATTACACAGAAAATAACTGCTGTATTTGACATTTTCCATAGTTTTTAATCTGTATAAAAAAATCACCAGAAATCAGTTTGCTCCTTACAACATTTTGCAAACATATTAATAGTAAGAGCACATCTCAACTTAATCACTGCCAAGCAAAGTAACTACCTATTGAAAAATGCTCTAACTCTACAAAATTATGAAATTATTACTATAAGCAATCCATCTTTCTGTATTACTTATAGAATTTTCACCAGGTCAACTGCATATTGCTCTTATAAAGTTATTTTTAGGACTACTCTATATGTTTAAACATATATCTCTTTTAAATGGAAATATATATATTTTAATGGTGATAAAGCAACTGCTTAATGATATATAAAATGAAAACAGAGGGTTCCCCTCCAATAATTGTTGTCCTTACATGAATATTGTGATAATTCTTTAACGCTAGAATATTTCCCTTTCTAATGGTAGTTATTTAAATATTCCTTCCCAATATGCTTTGCACTGCTAAAAGTCTTCAGTAAACTGAAAATCTCAATAGAAAGTGGGAATGTGGCCGCTAGGAGCTGACAATAGCTGTTTTGTCACATCTAGGCCCTGGTAGTTACTCAGGAAGTGGGGATTCGTCCAGCCAGCTGATGCCAGGGGAGGATGATTTATTGCCTGGTGTCCTCAGTGGCAATTGGACCCTTTCCCACTGTCAGTCACAACTTTCAAAGATCGTGTCCTAAAGAAGAGGTTCCCCTCCGTTCTAAAGAGGTAACAATGCTTGTCATAAAGTGTCTTTTAGCAGAGGGAAACGGGTATGAAAACGGGCAAAGAAAGGGAACAATCAGAAGAGGAGAGAAGATGGATGTTCTGTAACCTTTTCTCAGAGACCCATTTCTTCTACTTTTTCTCCTGTCTTTAGCAGGTTTTTGTTTTGGCTGATGACAATGCGTAATAGCCTGATAAATTGATTCTGTGAGTCCTTTTTCTCATCTCTTGAGAAGACACTAACTCGTTGGGACTTCAGAGGGCTCACAGAGGCAGGAGACAACAATTAGTTTGTTGAAGACATCAGAAAGTAGCTTCCGAGTTTTGCCAAGAGAAATTCTTACTGACAGATCAGTGCTGACAATGTTGGCAGCTGCCTGAAAAGTACAGCGAGCGGCTCCAGCATCTTAGGGTCCAAGGAGGGAGGCCACTGCACGTTAACTCTACACTCGGCTCTGTCCTCGGAGCTGTGAATTCCTCCTGACCCACCAGAACTGAAAGGAAATGGTATTACCAAAAAAAAGTCTAAGAGCTGAATTCTACAAAACCTTTTGTTAAATATCTTCCTTACTAGCTAAACAAACAGAAAATTAAACCTTAGTACTGCTGTTCATTTACATTTAAATCAGTGCCTAAAGAAATCTCTGTAACTGTTTTCAAAACCTTTTACATGCTGCACAATTTCAAATTTACTTTTCCATATGTAAAAATATACGCTGCTTGGCACTCAGCTCTTTAGGACATATTAATTTCAATAAATCTTTTTAAGGGACCAACTTGACATATGTTAAAGAGATAAAATACTCTGGTCTGAACATACTTAAATTAGTCAAGCACTTTGCAGTACCATCCTTGAAATTATTAAACATTATTAACATTCAGATTTACTGCCTAAAACCTTTGCTTTAAAATTACTGAATGAGAGGCTCAAAGTGTTGCTTTTCAAATGCAAAATAACCTAACTTTTCTAACTTGAAGACATAAAATTGGCAATTTCTTGGAAACTCTGAAACTAATATAAAGGCTCATTACATTTTGCTAAATGTTATAAATATTAGTATTTCCCCCTTGGCATGAAAAAAATCAAAGGATTGATCTTTGTAATGCATAAAAGCAAAATTTTACGTTTTGGTAGCCTTGTAACTATTTACTTTTAAAGCTGTATAATTTGGAATACTATACTCTGCGTGTGTGTGCGAACGTGTGTGTCTATAGCATGTTGATTACATATGTGTGTTTTTGTGTAAAACTATCACTTTAGACTTAATGCCCTAGAAGTTGTAATATAGCAAGATGTTTTTCCAGGCATTTAATCTTTCAGAATGTTTCCCAGATAAACACAGAGCTAAACGTAAAACTTCTCTATATTGTGAAGAAAGCTATGCGTGTTTCTCATATTTCTGACAAAAAAATATGAAGTGCCCAAGTTAGACAAACACTGGGAGGTGTAAATGGGGTGATCTTACATATTCTGCAGTGAAGAGTTCCAGGGAAAACCCTGAGAGTAAAGAAGCCTGAATTCTAGACTTTGTTTTGCCAACAGCTAGCCAATGACCTTGAGCCTCTCTGGGCCCACTTTCCTCATCAGTAAAACAAAGGGTTAATCAGGATGTTCTCTCAAAGGACTCTTTCAGGAGATCTAAAGTTATAGGATCATTATCTATCCTTTGAAACTACTGACTCCACAGGCTCACTCAGCATAATCGATGAGTTTAGCCAGAATGAGGTCTCTCAAAGACAAAAACCATTGCATATGTGAATGGCCAACGGCACTTTCTGAAATTTGAGGAGCAATTATGAAGATTTGGGGGCACCCAGTTTTTGATTTCTGGTGGACCTTCTTCCTCTCAGCTTTTGGCCCCTTCACCTGTATTAAAGGATGGATGGAAGAAGAGCAAGAGAGGGGAAACTCATATCACAGACTGTGCTGCTGATGTGCTACACAATAAAACTTGGCAGGAATGAGGTGAGAATTTGGAACTGAAATCAGATTGAGCGGTTCGTCTAGAGTTTATCCCTGTGACTACTGCTGACGTTATCACAGTATTAATAAGGCCGTTAGGGAATAAATGCATTTAACAGTTAATGTTAACGCCACAGAAATAAATTATATGGTCAAATTGTTCATTCAATGTATTAATCCAGTTGTAAGGGACCTGCATCATGGCAATAATTGCACTGTCATTTCAAAGCCTTTAAAAGCAAATCTATCCAACTTATATCAGCTTGACTTATACCTTCCCAGCAGCAGTACGTTAGTACTGAATAACAAATAGACGATAAAAGATAGCTTCTGATGTATTTGTAAAGTAGTTTGAAAGCCTTTTGCATTTTTGACCCAACGGAGAGTTTAAAGGTTAGGAAGAAAAAAAGAATCATAGCACAACAGGTTTTTTCCCATTTTACTTTCTGAACCAAACTCTGCAATTCACTCACTTTCTGTAACTTCATAATATTTGACACAAATATTGCCATAGACAAAACCAGCACTTCAATCACAACAGTGAACAGAGTTCTACCGGGTAACAAAAACTCCTCGGCACAACTGGAGACTTTTAAAATTCAAGCACTCTAAACTTAGCAGCCCCCCTGAGAGCCACAAATTGAGAGAGATTAATTCTGTGCCCCTGCACCCCTCATTACCAGGAGAGCTGAAGTAGGTCAAATGCAAGTTAATCTCCTGAATTCCACGTTTGCACATGGATGTTAGGACATCCATTACTGCATCCTGGCTAATGTCTTTAAGCTACATGCATGCAAAATGAATAAACAGTGTGCCCAGCCAATATGAAACATAAATACAAGGAAATGCCTTGAAGTGAATTTCGGTAATAACATCACACGATACAGTAACTAAGGAAACATATAAACACATGTTACCCCAGGTCTATCTAGAGCCGACATGGGGAAAACAATGAAAACCAATTGCCCAAGTGCTGAATTTTTCCCTAATAAACCATAACACACAGATGAAGAAATGTTAGTCAACCTAAATATCTAACTTCTAATATGATCTGCCTCTACCCCCCATTTGAAAAAGCAAGGCAAATTGCTCATGTGGAGGGGGATGAAGTTTTAAGCGAAGCAAGACTGCCATCACTCTGTGAAGGTACAATGTTTTCCATTCTTTAGGGGAGGAAAAAAAAAAACAACAGGCGTACATGTCAGCACGAGGCTAGTAAAATCAGGACTCTGCTTGTCCAGAAGGCCTCATAACAACCTAATTGCCTTACCTCTCTCAGCCTGCAGCCGGGTCAGACCACTCCTCTTCTATTTTCATTATTGACTGCATATTTTCAGGAGTGATAAATGCTGTAATTTCTTTGTAAAATCAAATGAGCCATTATCTTGCGTTTTGGAGAGCTCTGGTTTTGCAAACACTTTCACATTCTAACTTATTCCATAAGCTCATCGCAATAACCCGAGGTTAGGAGGATTCAATAGGAAATATTACCCTGGGTACAATAGTGGGAAATATCTTAAATTAATTAAATTATCAAATGAATAACCAGAGGATCTGACTCCTACTCCTATCTCTGCCACTCAGTAGATATGTGACCATGAAAAAGTCATTTTATCTTAACAAGCACAGAAAAAAAATGTTCACTTAAATGACAGTTTAAGGAATAAAATAATGCAAATGGCCCTTAACTACATGGAAAAAAATGCTTAACCTCACTCTCAGAATAAGAGAAATGTACATTAAAAATACACTGAAATATCATCTTTTACCTATGATTGGAAAAGGTCAAACAGTTTGGTTATACACCATGTTGGTATGTAAGAGTGGGCAAATAGGCACTTTCATACACTGTTCTTGGGAAGGTTGGTTAGTATAGCTCTGGAAAATTTGCAAAACCTGAAATAATTATAAAAGCACATACCCTTCGACTCATCTTGTTTACTTCTAGAAATTTGTTCTATAGATATTCTTCCACAGCTCCCAAATGCTCCATGTACAAAGTTATTCATTTAGCATTGTTTGAAATAGTAAATGATAATGATACTAAATTATAGTACACACATTCAATAGAATACTATACAACAAGTAAAAAAGAATGAACAGGTTCTTTATATATTGATATGGGAGGATCTGAAAGATAAATAGTAGAGTGAGAAAAAAGCAAACTGCAGAATGGTGTATTTAGCATATAATACTTGTGTAGAAGAGAAAAACAAAGAATATGCATTTGCTTCTATATGTTATCATATACCCAGAAAGATAGACAAGAAAAGCATTGGTTGTGCCTCTGGGAAGGAGGTGGGATGATGGGAGACGGGTGTGTTCAGTTAATTAAATAAATATTTTAAAGAATTAAGTAGATATCTATATACTTATATAGATAGCTACATAGACATAAAGATCTCCAAAATATTACTACAAAAATAAAACAGATAAATGAATGTACAGGTACACACTGCACACACAAAAAGATTTCTGTCCACAAACATACGATGCATGTGTGTGTATGTATGTGTGTGTGTGTGTGTATAGACATAGGTTTTCATGTAAACTTTTTAGAATGATATGCAAGAAAGTGCTGAAACTGAGCAGAAACAAGGCGTACTTACACACTGCTTGAATTTTACTGTGTGCATGTGTTTCTTTCATAATCGTACTAACTATAAATAAAAGACAAAAGTAAGGAAGGGGTCAAATTAATTGAAAGATATCCACAAGGTAAGTTATCTACCCTTAAATGGGATGAGGTGGCCCATAATAAAAGGATTCTGTTCTTCCTACAGTCCCACCTTCCTTCTTGTAATTCAAATGTAGATGAGTGGACTTTGGAAAAGAAAATTTCAATTAGAAATTCTGGGTGGATGACAGGCCCCTGAAAACAGACGAGCAAGAGCTCAGGGAATGGATTTGTCTGGTTCGCCACATAAATGCCCAATAAATATGTGTTGACTGACTGACAGGCCCAATTGCTAAGCATGCTACAGAATATGTGCAAAATAGCCTACTGGAGCAGGCTGCCATCACATGAAGACATTTGATTCCAACAGGCTAGAATTTAATTGGAAAAATATGGGAAGGACAGGATGGCAAGACCATTCTAACAAAGTCCTCTAAAAATGGACGACTATTTCTTTCTGCTTATCTACAGGGCATCTTCCCGGCAAGACACTGAGCTTCAAAAAAACATTTCTACCACCAGAAATAATTCTACTTCATATGTTTTGCCAGAGTTCCCTGGGAAAGCCATGATAGGTAACGTGAGAACAAAGAAAGATGGGAATACTGCAGGTCTGTCTATGGGCACACACATGTGCATAAGGACCAGATGAGGTGAATGCTCCTAGAAAAATTATGATGTTTTATCCACTGAAGTAAAAAGAGGCTGTTTCTGGGTGTGGAGTGTGAAAAACAGTCTCACTACTTTATAGTCACACTTCATAACGTAACCCTGTAACACCTACTGACCCAAGATCTCCAAGAAAGGGAGTGTTAATTCTACTGCACTTACGGGAAATTTGAGGAATACGTAGCCAAGATCCACCAGCCCTGAGGTTCTTACTCCTAGCCTTAAACACAATCTTTCCTTCTATATCTGAGGATGTGTAGAATAGATTCACATCTTTTCATTAGATTCTGTCTTCTTCTTTGGGGACTAAGAGAACAAAGCAGTCCTTTTAAGGTGAATGTTACCAAGTATGAATGTAATTGCTATTATTTATTCCATAGAATAAGTAAACATTTTATACGTAGATTCCCTTGCAGACATCCAAAAATTAAAAATGAATTTTTCAACTCAAATTTTAATACCTTCTCTATATTGATGGCTAAGACCTTCTTTGCAATCATTTCAAAAATAACATTTCTTCTTTAAAAGATTTTAGTCAAATAATTATGTAGAACAGAACAAACATTTCCAATGGACTGAGCCATTACCCGCTATATACTGCTGTTTAAGTCGACCTCCCCTCCCTTCTGTGTCATATTCAGAGTATTTTTATTTTTCAAACATTGACCTGTTTTACTGCTTGCCCGGTTAAGGCTGTGAGTGGTTGTTAACCACTTCTCTAAAGACTTCAGGAGACTGACAAACAGTAGAATTGCATTTTTTACATCAATATAAAGTCATGTTCCCCCCCACTCCCCCTCCCCCCGGCCCCCTTCCTGCTCTCCCCCATGCATGTGTTTTTCTCCCTCACTTCTTAGGCGCATTTGGTAACAATCAGGCTTTTATTTTAAGGACCCCTAAGATAAGGTATCTGTGAGCGCCACACTTGGAGTAATTGATCACATTTGTTTCCTGTTCGTAGGGTAGACTCCTCACTCTTGCTCTTTTTTTAAAAAACTTGGCATGTTTCTCATTACCCTCCGCCTTGTTAGCCTAGTAGAAATTTTCTACTGTGGAGAGTGAAAACAGGACGATACTATTACAAACCCCATCTAGTCGGTGACAGCAGCCCTTCTCTTTCTTGGGGAACTTCTGGCCACTTCACGCTTTAGCGGGGAGCCCTCCTATGGCTGCAGATATGCACGCCTGCAACTGAGGGAGAGGCTCCCTGACATCCGCCTGGTGTTGGCATGTTTAATTTTCACACTGTTCTGATTCATACCGAGACTGTTCCCCAGGATGACAACATTGTTATCATATGACTCAAACCTCCCCACCTCATTTCATTTGGAAATGTTAGCTCAGGTTCAATAAGTGTCAGCTGCCAGTTCTGTATAAGAAGACCTGTATCTTTCCCGTTTATGCTTTCCAGATAAATTGTAATCAGTAGCATTTTATTGACCCTGTCAGGTGGGCTTAATTTCAGATATTGTCTAAGGAAAGAAAAATGCAGAAATCTGAACAATCAAGTTCTCTCTTTTGTGTCCGTGGGCCAATGAATAAGAAGCCGGGCCTCAGTCATTTTCCTATCATGGCTTCAATCACAACAAAGCAAAAATGCTAGTAACTCTGTAAAATGAAAAGAAAGACCTGGCTTTATTTCCTTTTTTAGGATTGAGAGAATATCAAAATAAATGATCTATAATGGCTAAGATTAATGTATTTACTTACAATATGAATATTTATTTATAAAAATATGATAGATCCTAATAAAGTGATATGCAGTTCATGCAAGAAATCTTAACAAATAATCCTTTACCTGAGTAGTACTCCTTCAACATTCAACGTTTCAAGCCTATCTTCTTAACTACCGCCAGCCAGTTTTGTCTGTTTGGTTGGTTGGTTGGTTGACTTTTTTGTTTAATTGTTCTCCTAATGCTTCACCATATTTTGGCGCCTTTGCATAAATAGTCAGCAAAAGCATCATATTTCCATAGAATTCAAAGTAAAATTCAAGAGGAGACTGGGAATCTGGTCTAAGCCCTACTCCCCAAAGTAGTTAGGTGACCTTGGGCAAGTAGCTGACCCTTCCTGACTCCCAGTGTCCTCATTTATAAGATGAGTGGGCTGGGCCAGATGCCCTTCACAGTGGCTTTCAGTGCTCACACTCTGTGATAACTAACATTGACCTGAAAGTCATCGTGAAAGATTGAGCCCTCAAGAAATTCTAAGACTGTGTTGAATAGAGTAGCTGCTAGCCACACATAACTACTAAGCACTTGAAATGTGGCTAGTCCAAATTAAGGTGTGTTGTAAATATACACACCAGACTTTAGTGTCAAAGACTTTAGTGTCAAAACAGTAAAATATCTCAGTAATAATTCTTATATTATTTTACGTTTTGAAATGATAATATTTTAGATTTATTGGTTGAATAAACCATATTATTAAACTGAATTAGACCTGGTTCTTTTTTAGTTTTTATAAATGCAACTATGAGAACATGTTAAATTACATATAAGGCTCATGGTATATTTCCATTGGACAGTAATGTAAATAAGAGGCCTGTGACTCTGTTTACGACAGATATAGGTTTAAAATGGAAAGAATCTGAAATATTTCATTTATTGGGTGTTTGTAATAATAAAAGAGCAATCACTTGTTCTCTGGATAAAAATATACAGGTCAAAGCCGCACTGGAACACCCATGCTACTCGATAAAGAACATTAAATGTTAAAAAGCATGTTTCTTAAGATTACAGTACTAGTCATCAACGTATATAACTTAAATAGTCAAATTGCCCCAAACTCATAACTTAATTTTCTCATCTAACTAGTCTGACATTCCCAAACACTTGAATTCTTTGCTAATTTTTCCCTCTACAACATTAGTAAAAAATTATAAATACATTAATGAAAGATCACAGCTAACTAAATGATTATAAATTATCTTTTGTTTCTTTAGATAGATGTTTCCACTTTATCTTGAAAATCCCTTTATTTGAGAACTTCTGAAGCACTGTGGCTAAAGACCAAATTTTTACAATGGTAAATACCTAGATAATTTAGATTATTAAGGGAAAACTCAAGTTTCAGCCACATAAAAATGTACGCACATCTGTATGATCGACATTTTGGTAAGTAGCGGTCATTTTGTGTTAAAAACAATAAATCTGGGCCATACTATATTTATAAAATTGTGTATCTTTCTAGTAGGTACAGATACAGAATAAATGCTCATTATATTAACAGTGAAACCTAGCCCTTAAATGAAGCATTATCTATCCTACACTAAAGTAAATCCAGTTATTATGTGAAAGGAATAATCCGTCGCACACAGAAAAATTAGCAAGAAATTATAGTTACAAAGATGATAAATGTCATTTTCTCTCTCCAAGATTAAATGTTTTCCTTATAAAAATATGCAATCTTATTTTTACCATCCTCTTTTTCAACTATTTGCATCTTTGTCCATCCCCAGAACCTGACACCTTGTCAACTATCACAGGTAAAAGCTTTTGAAGATCTACTGCTACTCTTGTCCTAATAAGGTCACTGACCTTTCAGGCTCAACTCCGGCCCGCCCCCTTCTTCATTTCCTCTCCTATCATTAGTCTGAAATGGCATCAACTACCTCTCAATTTTCCTCATCCCTTCAATGCTCCACCTCTTTAGTCCAAATTCACCTAATTAGGAACTTAATTTCCTTTTTTTCCTGATTGAGGAATTGATAACAGACAGATCCCATTCATCTCTGAATCACAGAAAATTGCATTGATGATCTCTTATTAAGGAATGCTAAGCATTTATTCTAGAAACTGTTTTCTGGAGGCCAAGGTTTTCCAAAGAGTATACTTTTCCAACCACAGAACTAAGCAAAAGTAAGTGTTGCTTTCATTTTATTTTTTAAACTAAAATGGGAAGAGGAAAATCATTCGAATCTGATAAATTTTACATTTATTCTATATTTCATTTTACATAGTCATAATTATTTATTTAAAACAAGTAGATTGTCCTGTACGGTGGCAAATAATTGAGTTCTACTAGATTACCAGACAGGATTTAAAGAGACAGATATATCTCAGAAGGTTAAGTTAATAATTCCTTGAAGCTGGGTATTTTTGGAAAAATTATACAAAAAATTTTTTACACCAGGAATGATACATGTGGGCTAGATGTCTGCAACAAAATAGGGGTCACATATTAAAGCAACTATTTAGGTAATCAGCTAACTTTACCATGAAATTATCTCCTTGACTCTGACAGTGATAGTTTAACTGTAGAGTTTTCTACTTAACTCAAAGCATATACATGAAAATATTCCTTGTATTTTTTCCCCAAAGCATCCTGTGGCCTTAAAAATTGGTGGTAGAAGAAAAACCAATCCAACAATGTTATTCCACTACTCAACTGAAACTTTTAATGTCTAATTTCAAGTCCTAATCATTCAAGGAATGAAAAGATCATCAACATCATTATAAACCTTGGAACTGACCATCGAAATAAATAGCATAAATAGCAAAGACAAGCCAGCTTCATTTTATCCAATAGGAATTTGAGCCCTACAGTACACTCTGCCACAGGGCATCAGCACAAATCATTTCATCAACATATATCTTATGACAAATCTACTCAATGCAGAAGAGAATTAGTGAAATAGCTGACTTGAGGAGAGAATGCAATTTCTTTAAGGAAAAGAAAAAGTCCCTTTCAAGCATATGTCTCATTGCTTTCTGCTTTCTTTGGTGGGCATTTGAACTGAATGAGGGTTAGAGCTTTGCTATCTGGACCAAAACTGTGCTAACATGATTTAGACTCTCCTGGCAAAAGGGAAGTTGATTTTAAATTTTTCCAAGAAGTCAAAATTTATTCTTATAAAGATAAAAGTTACCAAAACAAGTTGTTGAAACATTGCTCATTTTTTTCCTCATTGAATGATTCATACTACATAAGGCTATAGCATGTACAAAGGATTTGGCTATTCTATAAGAGATAGCCATTGCTAAAATCACCTCAAATTCAGTTATCTGAAAAAAAATTTCTAGGAAAATAAAACAGAAAGTAAGATCAAAAGCACTTTTCAAAGACAAAATTAAGTTAATAAACTACCTCATCAATTTCAGAAAATAACAAACTATTTTTGCCTGAAAATATAATTGCTTATATCAGAAAAATCATTAATAGTTAATTGTTTAAGTGGAAAATTTACTCTAGTGAAGACTAAAGAATTTGAATTCTGACTATCGTGGAGCTCTACATAAAAACATTTCTAAATGGAAAAAAGAAAGATCAGTTTTATAAAGTTGCCATATATTTCGTTTTCAGCTTCATCTCCTGATGCTACTCTGAATTAATCCTAAATAAATAAATGTAAATAACTAAGTGAAATTCAGAATCTTATCCAGGAAGCAGCAGTATTACAAAATCATTCAAACCAGCTAGGTTATATAGATGAAATATTAGTTGGAGAAGGAAAGAATTAAAGAATTAAAACCTAATAATGTCTTCTAAACACGTGAAAGATAACCTTATTTCCTTCTTGTATATGTATCTTAAAGACTTGTATTTCTACAAACCAATTACTGTCCTGACACAAAACTTCATATATAACTATATAAATTCTGTAACTGGACATATTAGTAAAGCTAGTTAGAATTTATTATAATATGACTATAAAATTTTTTCTCAAAATATTCAAATGATACAGCATTTGACCCTAATTCTTCTATTAATAAGGAGGATACATTTTTTTATAATATATGGGACAAGGATTAAATTTTTTAAGGAAACGAGAGAATATCTGTTCAGTTCTACAGCTAACTGGTAGATTTCACATAGCCGAAATCTTTTATCGTTTCTTTCCTTTCTACTTTGTAAACCTACTTAAGGTTATTATATAATGACCTGAGTAATGAAGTCCTGAAGGTTTTTCCATTGAGAATGGAATTAATCCCAATGTACTGAGAGGTTTTTTGTAAATAATCAAAATAGTGTTAAGAAAAAATTAAAAGAAGATGTTATGGCATTTTTAATCCTAATACCAAAAATATCAAACCCAGTAAATAAGATCATATTCACGTTTTTGACACTCGTTGACAATAATCCCAGAAAAATTTGCCATCCCCCCAGACTGCCCAAGGACACATTAACTCTCAGAAACCTCATGCCTAGAGATTTCCCCCCTTATTCCAAACAACTGATCATTATTTCTCCTCCAAAGCTGCCAGAAATTCCTCACTGCCCATAAAGCTTAATTTACTAATTCATAATATTTCCATATTTTTGGATTAAGCTACCTTCACAAGACACAAAAGAATATATTTTCCAAAAATTGGCGGTTTCTGTTTCTCTCTTTGTAGTTTAGTGTGGTCATATTATCCACGTGTTAAATCCTAGCCTAGACTTTAACTTGTATATTGGAAATACTATATAGCTGTACCCCTAGGAAATGTGCGCAAAATTTAAAAGAATTCAAATTTTATGGCTAAATCCTAGAAGACTGAGAAGAGGTAGAATGCCAGGAATGTTGCTAGAATCTCAGAATGTCAGGCCAAGTGAATGGTCACCATGAAAATACAGCTGATATGTCTGCGTGGGCATATGTTTGTTCGGTCTTTTTCTCCCCTTCCCGACCTGGGGCTTCAGCTTTAGGTCATTCTGCAAACAAGCCCCAGGAGACACACAATTACACTCCCCTGGAGACTGACCCCTTAGAGTGCCCACCTGTAGCCAAACACAGATAGCATCCCGGAGCAATGAATTAGCACTCTAAGCTGATTAGAGCAGCTCTGCACAACTCTATTTTATTGACACAATGAAGAGAGGACAGAAAAGGGCCTGAAATGAGAAAATCATTTCCATGCTGACTGAATTAAAAGAACAAAAGAGCTCCTTGCAGTTGCAGCATTCAATTTGTCGGGGAAAAAGGAAGCCACTTAATGGCTCACAATAGATCTGAGTAGACAGATGAAATTTAAAACTTCAGCATGAGTGCGATTAGCAGCGCAACATATTCTAAATCATTTCCTCCATATGCATAATTTCATTTGATTATTTAGTTCTGAGTTTTACAAAAACACTGATCTAGATGTTACCTTCAAAATGCCTTGACTTTTCATTTTTCAAAATCACAGAATGGTTTCTCATTGTATGTTAATGTCCTCGGTGACAATGTAAATTGAACAAAACAAGCGTGGCTCGTGTTTTCCTTTCACCTTTAATTTCCAAAAGTGAACGTATAAACAGAGGTTAATTTGTGGAAACTAGGATTGCAAAGTAATCTTCTACCAAATAATTTGCAATTTGAAGTCAAATAAATTACATGCAACAGATGCCCTTCCACATGGGGTAAAAGGCAACCCATTATTGCACCCAGAGGCTACAAATAAACTCCACCGTGTTAAACTCAAATGTCAATACTGATGTCTTCCTTAGTTTAAGAGATATCATTAATATCACTAAAAGCAATATAGTTAAAACTTCAGTTTCCAAATGTATGGTCTTTATTTAATTTTGCTCAGTTAATTATACTTTTGCTTGTTCTGACTTCTAAATTCTTGAGTTAAATTGAATCTGAAATTGATGTCAAAATGATCACTTAATAAGCAAGACTTATCTTTAGATATAAATATGTTACAGCACTGAAAATGCCCTAGAATTCCTCTTTACTGTTATTTTTATTTTCCAAACTTATAAAAATAAAATCTAAATGTCTAAACCATATATGAAAAACAGAATTTTTTTCCCTGAATGACTCGAAAGTTTGTTTTCAATGGAGATTTTTCTCTTGCCGGTGTTAATTTTCAGTGTTTAAAAATAAAAAGAGTGGAAGCAAAGATCCTAGATTTTGGTTAAGCTCACATTTTCATTTTCTACGCCTAAACTCCTGTTAATAAAGGCTTTTTGGTTAAAGTGGTCCTTCAGATTTTTAACCTCTCATCTTGGCTCCTAATTTAAATGAAGAAAATTCAGTCTTTCTGATGGTGAAACATCCTTTGCCAAAGTGTTGAGGTGCAATGTAAATTGAACAAAAAATTACAGAACTAGTTGAAAGAGAAAAAATTACTCTGAGATACCTTGGGATTTGATATTTGGGGTGCATTAGTACTTAATTTGCTAAGTGAAATTTTCCTGGAGGAAAAACCCAAGGTAGTGTAAGGATGATGAAAGCACAAGTGATCTCCCCAACAGCTTCCATTCTCTTGACTAAATGAGGTAAGGGTTTTTTTATATAAAGAGAAACTATAAAGCTTGTGGATATTTTAACAAAATCAACATAGTGTAACTTTGCTGACAGCTTGTCACATTTCACTGACTGTCTGTCTGGGGTACCGTGATAACATCTGCATTCACTCAGTATGAGAGCTTAACATAAGACAAAAAAGTGGGTCCTGCCACAGACGGTTCCATGAGTCTGTCAGTTCTGACATGTCATCTGAATTTTTTGAATCACTAAACACTTTTGAGACTCTGGTACTTATTATCTTTCCTTAGTTTTCTATACTCGCTTAGCAATGCTGGAAAATGTAAAATTTGCAAGTAAGGTAGTGGACGTCCCAGGCTTTTTGTTGTCTAATCCGCAGGCCCTCATTCATGCTCACTGTTAATCTCTTAAGACATTATAAAACTGTTAGACAAAGAAACGTGAATACCTCTGCTTCTTTCAAGAATGGGAGGAAACCAAGGAAAATCGGGATCATGCTAAGCTATTCTTTTCACTATGAAAATGGTAACTTAAACCTGTTGCATCAGATTATCTATAATTCCCCATGCTAAGGCAAATGTTTTTGAAGAATGAACAAGAGTAGTGTCACAGAAGGAGAGACATGATCACAGAATTTTCAAAATCTGCCAAATTTGATGTCAACAGAGCATTGGGATCCCGGTTGTTGGATTTCTCACTGTTTCTATTTTTTATGCCATGGTACATGACATGTGGTTAACATGCTTTCATGAAAAAGTTTACCAATACTCACTAGTAATCATCAAATAGTTCAGATAATTTTGTTCTATATTAGGAACACTGGGAAAGCTAACGGCTACCTAACAACAGCCTTAAAAATGTGGCTAAAATTCATTAGAATGCTACATATCACAGATTTTAACGAGTAGTTTTGCCATCAAAACTAGAAAACTTTATAGCATTGTTTCTGTAAAGCCTAAATATAAATGGATCCTTGGAGCCAGAATGTTTTTTTGAACCACATAAAACAGCCAAAGCTGCATTTCTATCTCCTTTTTGCAGTCACTCAAGACATTAAGTTAAAAGTATATGCATTTGTTCTCTAAGTAACCAAGAGACAGGGAAGAGAGAAAATAATATTAAATTAAGAGGCAAATTTTCTCTGGACCCCAAATCCCTATTTCCCTTTTTCATAAGCACATGTTTAACACCTGCAAATCATTTCAGTATAGACAAATGCCCCTGTGAGTGACTAACTACAGGTGTGTTTCCCACCTGCATCCTCAAAATGACTAACTGTCCCCCAGATGGTCAAATCCTGTGCATATTTGCTCTGATGAAAAGTGACACATATTAGTTGGATAACCAGTTAATTTAACCAAACCTATTAGGTGAAGGGAGTGGGATTGACATTTGGCTAAGGGCAAGAAAATAAAAAATAAACAAAAAGAAGACAAGAGAAAATAAAGAGGGAAAGAGGAAGAAAGACAAGGAAAGGGAAGAGGGGAAGGGTAAGAAAACTGTCCTGAGTCACTGCCGTCTTCCACTGCCGGGGCGAGGACACGAGGTAGACACCCAGGGCATGCTTGCGGAGTTAATACATCAACGAATTAGTAATGAGCAAAAATCAGGATGAATTTTGGAACCATGTATCATCTTCTGCCCCTCATAATGCTTTAAATTCAAACTGAAAAACAATTTTCCATCGAAGTAAACCTCCCTCATGGAGGAACGGGGTAGACAACTCTCACACTGACGATTCCTCTGCCGTAAATAGAAGATTTTGTGACCATTTCTCACTTCCTTTGGCATCTTGGCATCTTGTCACTCTCTCAAGAGCTTCAATGAAATGTCATTTGCTTGATGTTTAGTCTGTGCCTAAAATGTCAGCTGTTTATTATTTTTACATTTCGACGCTAACACAACAGCACTTCAGAATAAAGGGAAAGGTTTCTGACACATCTCAATGACCAAAGGACTTGTATTAAATAGATGTTTTCATTCTTCCTGAAAATACAGGGTCACTCATTTTTAAAAAGTTAGATGGACCAGTTTTCATTACTACATAATTCTCTCCCGACCTTTTTTGTAATCTGCCTATGAGCGTCCCCGTTTTATACGCCGTATGATTATTTCAAGATGGGTATGCTTCGTCTAGAGCCACAGAAAATCACCTTTTCTTTATACAGAAGACCAAGACAGCGGAAGGATTTCGAGCCCTGGACCAAGAAGTCAAAAAGATAACTGTCCAAAGGCAGTCTTTCTGCCCTTCCTAAACTCCTGAACTCAGGGGTCTCATAGGGAGGAAGTATTTGAGTTCTAGACTAAAATGAATAGAAACTATTTAATGTGTGAGAGAGTGAACACAGATAAAGTTTTCCATGAGACAAGGGTAAACTTATAAAAGTTATAAAGAGGCTGAAAACAAAAATGGTTTTCAAGTGACGACGGATAAATTCACAGCTGACAGAGCCTCGGAGGGGGGCAGCTGAGATGGAAATACCACCTGATTTATGCTATATTTTCAATCTCTTCCATGTTGGGTAATGAATTCTAACATCCTATTGTGGCAAGTAGTGCTTCTTTTTCATCTTTTTTCCTCTTGTAGAATTAACTACTCCTCCAGCTCCATCCCATCCACACTAAATCTAGTCTACCAGAATTCAATTAAAGAAGGTCACGTTTATCTATGTCCATATTACATCACATCAGAATTCTGACCTTCTTGACTTAGAAGTCCTAATATTTTAAGCATTACCTTACCTGGTTACAGCACCTTTCATCCTATCCCATAGAAACATAAGGCAAAATGACTTTTTATCCCTTCTCAACACTTCTTGGATGAATGCGATTGGGGATCAGTGCTCTGAGGTGCGTAGCTGGACTATACATAGTAATTCAAACTCTTCAGTCATACTTTACAACCGCATCTTAGACTCTCAGTGAGGTTCATGGAAGATTCGCAGAGCAGAAACTAAAGCCAGTTGGAGATCCATGTCTCTATCAATCAGTTATGGTGGTTGAGTAAGGAATCAAACTTCAGATGAACACTTTTTGAGTCAAGTTCACCAAGTGACATTATATACCTCCTCACTATAATACCTTTCATAATGTTCTGGACAAATCAATGTTCAGGGGTCCATATGGAGCTCTGTAATTCCAATCATATCAATTCATGATTTCATCGAGTACTACTTTCCATATTTTTTAGCCTGGCTCATCTATAGGCAAACCCAACTATTCTTCAACCTTTATACTGCTGACAGTACTCTTATAGAATTAACATCTTCAAAGGAGAATTTCCATGCTTTGGAAGGTACAAGGAAAGTGGAAATTCTCTTGTTAAAATCATATTCACATTTGGTTTTCTCAAGATTACTGCCTTTCCCAAGTTAAAAAAAGAAAACCAAGTCCTAACTTCTTACTAAACCTTCTAATTAATACATTACTAAATCCAGATTGTTCTCAGTGGAGTGCTCCACACGAAGAGAGATCTTAGGATATAGAAGAGTTTGTGTAAGTAAAGAATCATTAGTATATGGTAGTTTGGTGACAATTTAGTCCATGCTGTGGAAGTTAAAAGACATTAACATTAGGTTATAATAGTCAGGAGAACTGAAGGGAGAAGATAGCTGTGCCCCAGGGAAGCAGAGGCCCCTACCACTGGTCCACCCTACAAGCCTTCTTTCAGGAAGCTTCTACCCATTGTCAGGCAAACTCAACTTCGGGCTATTGTTTATTTCAGCCATAAATCCCCAACCAAATAATTCAGGTACCCCCATCTAATAGCCCATGAGTCGAAGAGCCTACCCTCAGAATCCAGTAGCACATATTTTGGTTATTTCTTTATGAGAAAAAAACCCCAAGCTTGTGACGCTTCCTGCATTCAGAATGCTCAGAGGTAATTGTGAACAGTGAAATTTCACATGTGAGAAGTTATACTGGGTCTTCTGCAGAGTCTGATCTCCAAAGTCCTGCCCAGAAAGTCTCAAGATCCCACGGACCCACCAGGTAAAATTTAAGAAAAATTTAAGAATAAATAAATGACAATATACAAAAAGATTAGGATATGTATTTCCACTCATCAGAAATACTTCCATACACTTAATCACAATATATTTAGTTATGACATTATTCTCAGTGATTCAGAGCCATTCTCACTTAACAGGGAATTCCACTGATGGAGTAGGGCCCAGGAAGAAAGCAAATTCACAAGACGGCCAGGGTTGTTATTTCCATGGGACAAGGTCAAAGTTTTGTGAACAGGCAGAGTATGCTTTTCTCACTTAAGATTAGACATTGCAACCTTAGCAAGATACTTGCTGTCACGAGGTGTGTTTGTTCTTGGGTTATTCAAAAAGGACACCACCACAGTCCTCATTGAAGAAGAGCAGGAACAGGAATAAAAGCACACCTACATCCCCCAAATCCATAGACGACGTCAAACTTCCTGCAAGAGAAAATCTGCCCCATTACTATCTAGCTGAAACCTGAGGGGGCAGAGTTGGCAAGACACGGTAGTGTCGAGAGCCAAGGAAGATGAGGAAGAGTAAAGAGGAGAGAAGGCCCTTCAAAAGAAGAATACAGGCTTCCCTGGTGGCACAGTGGTTGAGAGTCCACCTGCCGATGCAGGGGACACGGGTTCGTGCCCCGGTCCGGGAAGATCCCACATACTGCGGAGCGGCTGGGCCCATGAGCCATGGCCGCTGAGCCTGCGCGTCCGGAGCCTGTGCTCCGCAACGGGCGAGGCCACAACAGTGAGAGGCCCGCGTACCGGAAAAAAAAAAAAAAAAAAAGGAAGAACACATCGAGAGAGTTATGGTTGAGGGGGGTTTAAAGGGTGAGCTCTCACCACTCTCAACCCCACCCTACCATGCTACGAGAGCATAAGTTCATCAGACAAATAGTCAAACCTCCTCCTCTGCACTGTTTAGAAATGCTCACTCAAGTCCTTAGTGAAAGAACCTCTCAAACCTCCATCAATGTTCCGAGTATGTCGGGTCTAGGAAGGTCACTTGCCCACGCTACTCAGAAAGGAGTCACCTTTCTGTGATGGGATGGCTCTGTCAACCTCAGGAGCTCCAACTCCAAAGACTGAATTCCCCAATCCTTCTCTCACAAAAGAAAGGATACAAGGAGCATCCCCAACTTCGGAATGACGATGGTGATGATGACTGTTAAAATCAGTTTGCTCTGAAGTGCTTGCTACAGCATGTAAGGCCGCTGCAGCATACTCTAAGCCTTTACAATACTCTGCAATGTAATCTTCACAAAAATCCTGCCAGGCAGATCCTATTGCTACTACCGTTTTACATGAGGAAACTGAGACAAAAAGTGGTTTAGTACTTGTTCAAGGTCACAAAGCTAGTAAGTGGTGGAGAATTTGAACCAAGTTCATTTGTCTTTAGACTCAGTGCCCTCAGCAGTCCCTGTGTTACACTGCCTCTTTTTTTTCTTTTCAGAGACAAGCCCATGACACCTGTGTTATATTTGAGAGGACCAAATGGTATTTTTTAACATTGCCTTAGTATACAGTTGAGGTTGGACTAAGTCGTGCCCCAGGGACAGAATGAAATTTATACCTGTATCTTTTCAAAGATGACTAGGAATAGAATCTTCTCTCTAACCAACTTACTTTCCTTTCAAAACAAGGCTTTTGTCTTAAGCTGCCTTCCTTACTAAAATATAAATTCCAAAAAGAGACACACATATCAAATGTGCTTTGATTTCAGGTTTACAAAACACAATTATACTAGTTCAATACTAGTCCAATTATACTAGTTTTCTACTTAATTCAAGGTGCACAGGCCCCAATAGAAGTAAACCTCTAAAAGCATGACAACATAGAGCACGTCCACGAGGATAAAAAGAAGTAAGGAACGGGTGTACAAGACAGCATTCAAAAACTCAAAGTCAGAGCTAGACTAGACTTCAGTCAGACCTCAGAGGAGAAACTCAGGTGACTTTTCCAAGTTCCCAAGTCTGAGATGAGGCACGAACTCAAGGTTCCTGGCACCTAGGCCAGTGTCCCTTCCACTATCCCTCAAGGCGGAAACACAAACCACTAGACGGATGACAAAGAAGCAAGCCAGGGAGCCACGCCGCAAGAATGGCCAGATTGTTGAGGGAAGGGGGGCGGGGAGAAAGAGTCAGGGCTGAAGAATAATATGGTTTTACAGAAATCTATTTGCAAGTAGATCCTGCGGTTACCAACGTGGCTGCCCAAGAGAAAGAACAACTGACTGACAGCACGAACAAAGGCAAGGACACTCTCACAAAGGGAGATACAGGAGTCGCAGTGCTTCGCGCATATCACTAATACACTTCATCAAGTTGAGACCAAGAATAACAGTGAGGAAAAGCCCACCATACACAAGGGTCCCTTTATTCCTTGGGCTTTCCTGTTTCACACACACTTTACCTGGTGAAACATTAGACCTTTTGCTTCTATTTCTGCAGAATCCTTTTGATTTTTCCACATTCAACTAGCACATTTCGTAACTATTTAGTGTTCCTATTTTTTTGCAAAGTAATGTGCTGTACTTACAGGTGACATATTTGCAAGTTAATGAAATCAGATGAAAACAGCTTAGATTAAAATTTCCCCATTTATTCACTACAGTGTCTGCCACCTACTGTTCAGCCACAAAATACTGCAGCCCCTGCATCAATAAAACTTGGTATGAATATTCTCTGAGGTGGAAAGACTCGATTAGCCTTTTTCCCCCCTCCTCTCCTGTTCTTTGCTTCCAACTGCGTTGAGCTTTGGAACCTTCTGACAAATGGCCATTATTCTCTGGGCTAGTAAAAAATTTCTAAACTTTAGGGGAAATGTCATTGGTCAAAAGCCCAAGGGAATTGGCTCGTTGAATTAAATGATAAATATATGCATTTAAGGTCATTAGAGACTTTATCTCCTGTGAAGGCTATATTTGTCAGATTGATACAATTTCTCTCAACCGAGTACTTAACTCCATCGGCCAACATTATTACGATTATTCCTTTCCCTTTAAGTGGGAGACTTCTGGTGAACAGCACGTGTGTTCTTTCTGGTGCTGCTTCTTGAGCGATCAAGGCCCACCTTTGTTTCATTTCGTATGCAATTTTCACCTCTGACCCAAGAAATGAGTCCTGGGCTTCCTGAACTTTATTGCCTGTTAATAGACTGCTGGCTCTCTTTTCAGCAGTCATAGAAATGGTGGAGAGGCATTTCATTTAAGAGGCTGGCAGACTGCAGTCCAAAAGACAGTGTCAGAATTAAAAGTCAGCCTGCCCGAGAAACAATATAAAGACCACAGTGACATGAAAGAGGAAGTTTTCTATATTCCATCCCAGATTGAACACCTGGTATATAAATAAGAACAGCATCCCAGATCTAATTATTTTCCCACCACACAATGGCAGAGACCCTGAATGGTGCTAAGTGATTGATCTAGTAATTCATCTTCAACTTACACCTATCTACATATTTTGTTTCTCCTCATTAAACTGGAGACATCAGTGACAAACTTATGAAGTGGCAGTCCTTGGCTTCATAAAATGCACGCAGATGCTCATCAGAGGCTCTTTCCTGCCTACTTCTTAGTGACACATGTTTATAATTTTGTCTGTGCTTCATTTGTTGTGGTTTACTCTTAAGTACATCTGTTCGATTAAAATGGAAACGTGTGACATGGCCTGTACTCAGCAACTTTTGAGCTTGTTAATGAAGCGTTAAGGTTCCTGCTTTTGCTCTTTATTTGCAAAAGAAAAAGATTGAAAAGTACAAAAAAATACCCTTTACAGCACATACAAAGAAGTCAACTGTTTTGTTAATAGTTAAGAAAGGACGTTATTACTGTATAAGAACACTTTTTTACATGAAAGGACATTATTAAAAATGATTTACTGCCTTGTGTTTGGAAACTTACAGGAAAAGTCTGATAATATATTAAACTTATTACGACTTCATATAATTTTGAATAATACTACTTTTTCCTTTGACAAGTGCAATAAACTCTACTGGTATAGACGTAGGTTGATTATCATGAGTCAACTGTGTTGCTTAAAGAAACATGTCCGAACAATCAGCTTCTGACGGCTGCATCTCCAGTTATTTACACTCACCATCATGGTAATAACTCACCATTTCTATATTAATAAGGCAGTGAAATTTATTATGATGGTATTGAAAAGTTATTAAGTACTGCATCCCAAGTGACAAAGTACCACAGCACTGTCACTATCCAAAAGCAGTTGCCCATTCATCACTTGCCTTTCCAGATGGTCCTGCATCTTTATCGCTCCCAGGTTGGTGACATCACCTGTTCACCCACTCAAAATTGATGATGAAAGCAAACAGATCTATCTTACTTACATTTACCAAATCAATTTAATTTTTACAGGCCGTGGCTTGGTGACATATTGACTGTTTTCCTTAATGGCATCTACCGTATTTAATGCAAGGATGTCATGTTTGATTCCTGGCTTGCATAATGTGTCATTTCATAATAAATTTTTCTAACATATTTACTTAACAGAAAGAATTATGATTGCTTGTCAGTTCTCTTATTAAGCACAATGATAATTTTTTTTTCTTTTGAGTATCATCCATTGGGCAACAGAGATATTTGTAATCCCTCCTCATCTCTTAAGGGGGCATTGACTTGGATATAAAGTAAGTTCTAATCAAATGCTGGACATAGGACTGACCACTCTCAATCCTGGAGTTCAGTGTAAGGGTTTTTATCTCACTTAATTGTTATTACAGAAGAACTAGATTCTCAAGAGATTAAATAATTATCTCCTTAAGAGATTAAAATATTAGCAATAGCTAAAGACGAACATATGAAATGCCACTCCAACAGGACAACAGCTGCAAAACTGATTTGAATGTTTCATATGATGTTTAATGTTTACTTCTCTGGATTATGACAACCAGTTCTCTTCAGTGACTGCAGATACATCAAATATATGTTAACATAAATACCTGCATCGTCAAAGGTCAAGATGCAGGATGAAAGCCTCGTCTACTGACTATCTAACACTCACACACGACACCCCTTTTCCCCAAGTTGATTTACAGATCCATCTGCTGCCCTTCGAGATATATGCTCATCTGACATGTGTCATCACTGCATTGTGTTGCATTTGTGCTACCTAAAGGGAAGAGATGACCAGTGTCCATATTCAGAGAGGTATATAGGGCCCAGATGGCAAATCACTGTGTAGCTTCCCCTGCCCCTGAAAGCCTCACCTATACGATGTGTACACAAGTAAAAACAACGTCAAATAAACTCCAGGCTTGATTCTAAGAGAAAAACTGGGGAAGGGTCTGTGACAAAGGGAAACTGAGTAACCTACAGTGTATGTATCTATTTCTTTGGATATCATGACCTAGCCAAGAGAAGCCGTAGGATAAATGTTTGAGAGGTTAGTGAGGGTGAGGAGAGGGAAAGGTTGGATGGCTCAGCCCCACATGCTGACAGACTGACAGCAATGGCTCTTGGTTACCTCCTTCTCTATCTGGTTCCCTCAGGATTACAGTAGCCAGCCTCCCCCACCCCTTCACGAAGGCTAGACATGGTCTGGAAAAATCTCCAAGGTTACCTTGCCCTATACTGAACCGATTGGGTCCCAGGATTAGTAACTTCCTGAGGAGATGGTAGGAATGTGGAAAACTCCACACAGAACCACTCTCAATCTGTGCTCCTATGTTTAGTCTCAATCAAAGGAGCAGAAACTTATATGTCAACAACAGCATCCTAGCATGGTTTATATCTCTTTGGAAACCAAGTCCAGGGTTTCCTATATCCCTGTAATTGGAATGACACCAGCTCAAGTTAGGGAAAAAAAAGAAGAAAAAAAATACAGGAGGGCAGAGCCAGGTAACCTGCTCCTACTTGTAGATTAGGTTCATATAAGGAGGCTTTTCTTGCTCATCTATTGAGATGAACTTATCCTAACTCACTGGTTAGGCAGAGTCTTGCCCTTGGGTGAGGTTTCCAGGCAAACAGGGATTCAAGCTGGCAGTGTTGCGAGACCAACAAGAACATCGTTTTTCCAGGGCAGCTGGCCTCTGTGCCATGGTGGAGATTCTATGCTGCCGTCACACACCTGCTGAATTCCTACCACAAGAATCTAAACAAATGAAAAAAAGAAAAAACAAATCATCCACACCTGTGGCTGTCAAGCAGTTGAGGTTTCCGTGCCACGCCATGCACACCTGGGAAGCCTGGGCGGTCCGCTGCAGTGTCAGAGGAAAATACCACTGCCAGCCCATTGGAAGGAGGCACAAGCGCCCGCCTCTCATGGATCTGGGACGTGAGCTGACTGGCCAAGAGTCACAGGTAATGCAAGTCATAGAAACTATAATCATAGCCACAGAAAATATACGTGTATTGCCTATGAATGACGAAAACTCTAGGTGTGTGTGCGGCAGGAAGAAGAGAGATTTCAGGGCTTCCCTGGTGGCGCAGTGGTTGAGAGTCCGCCTGCCAATGCAGCAGACCCGGGTTCGTGCCCCGGTCCGGGAAGATCCCACATGCCGCGGAGCGGCTGGGCCCATAAGCCATGGCCCCTGAGCCTGCGTGTCCGGAGCCTGTGCTCCGCAACGGGAGAGTCCACAATAGTGAGAGGCTTGCGTACCGGAAAAAAAAAAAAGAGAGAGAGAGAGATTTCAGAGTAGGGGTATCTGTAATAATTACCCTCTTCCCATCCTGCCCACAGGGAGGAAGGAGTCTTTTTTCCTGGATCAGTGGCTAGGTCCTTGTTCATTAGCCACATCCAGATGCCAGGTAACTTTTACTAGGTAATACTAGAATGGAGGAAGTCCATATTGAGTAAGTTCATCTACACGATTAAAATATATATGTGTGTGTGTGTGTGTGTGTGTGTGTGTGTGTGTGTGTGCGCGTGTGTGTATATATATATATATATATATATATATATATATATATATATATATATATATAAAGAGAGACGGGGCAGGGAGAGAGGTCTGGATTATGAGGGTAGTGTTTAGGAGGGGAGAGTCTTTGAGAGCAGCACCTGCTGGATGTGTGAGATATTGAAAGAGCAAGAGAGTGAATGACAGGGATATACAGGGAGAAAGGACTTTATAAATGGAATCCCATTTGACGTTTCTGAAAAAGACTTGTTTTGTTTTTTGTTGTTTTGGGGGGAGGAGGGATGGGGTTACAGTGCCTTTTTTTAACAGTGACTGCCAAGGCAGAACCATAAGGCACCCAACTTTATATGGGTTTCATAGGGAAAGCCTTGGGGCCAAACATCCAAAACACTCAGATCTGAAATCCAAATCCAAAATGAAGATTCCAAAATGATACATTTTTAAAAACTTAAGAAAACTCATGTATTTGTGTGTGTGTGTAAGGTTGTACAGTTTGAGTTCTGGAGACACTGTTTTTGTATCAGATGACACTCTACCACTGACTTCCTAGGATTAGTTGGAGAAATACAAATTATTTTCTGTGTCTCGAGCAGCATTTAACTGGTGGAATAAAAGTCTGGTCTGAAAACTGATGGGATAACGTTTAATAGTGTGATAGGGTTTGGATCTGGAAGTAGTAGAGATTGGGAGCAGATGGGAGGACGAACTATCCTAGAAGAAACTTTTAATTGTTCTTGAACCTGCGTGTCTTGTTCCTGGCCATGAATGCTCCTCTGAGAAGATCTCTCTGAGACTTTCTCCTTTGGTCACATTTTTCCACACGATGGTGTGGAGCTGCTCAGTGAAACAAGCTATTTCTCTGTAATGTTTGTTCATCTTCTATCATCAGTACAAGCAAAAGTTCCTTTACAACAAAAGTGCTGTCAAAAATCTGTGCCATACTAAAATCTTGTTGTATCAAATATTGACTTGAAAGAAATGACAACCTAACAGGTAGCTGTTGGTATCTATTTGCTCGAAACACACAAAGTCCTTTTATATCATTCTTTGTCATAATGATAGCAGGCCACGTCTTGCTCTTTGTGATTATTTTAGCTTGAAAATCCTACTAATTATCATGTAGAAAATATTCTTAAAAAGCATACAATATTTGCCTTAACTTTAGCTTCAGCTATATCATAAAAGGCCAAAAGATGTACCAAAGCAAAAATGAAGATAGTATTTCTTTACTAAATTTTCAGTAATTAGCTGAAATGCTAATTCAGTTTTAAATTTCTGGACAGAATTATGTAAAAAAGTACATCAAAATTATTGTATGATTCTATTGATGTAAAAAATGCTACATTAATAAAATTTTTATTTATTGCTCAAATGAAACAATGTACAAATCCTTTGTGTTCCCAATTCTCCATACTACCTCCTTAACATTACTTGAACAAATTCTCTCCATATTGCTACACTAGACAAACTAGGGAGCAAAGAAACTGAACCAACTCTTTAACTTTCTAAGATAGATTTGAATCAGCTACTCCTTACTACTTCCCACTGCTTCCTAACTTATCCTCAAGGAAAAAGCTTAGAGAACAGAATATCCTGATGCAGTGGTCCCAACTTTTAAGTGTTCTAGAATAACAAAGCATTATAAAGAATCTCTGCCCCTGGATTGACCAAATGCTAGAGTCAATTGTCAAATCTCTTAAAAGAGGATCTTTCCTGAACATTTCATGTTTTGAACCCATGAGTTTTACTACTGATTTAGCAACTAAAGAGGGAAGCAATAATCATGCAGATGTGTGGGTGAATAAATATGGAACAAACTCATTTTGGTCCATTTTGTGGGATACACTTCCAATTGGAAGAAAATCGCCCACAATGCTTTTGAAAAATGAGTGACTCACATGCAAATTCTAATTGATCACCAAGGAAGGCAGAGTAAAACAAAAAACTCTTGATATTTGGGGAACTTCTCAAACTGTTTGATATCAGACTTGCATACATCTTCAGCTACACTTTGGAAATACTAGAGGTGTCAAAGCAGCCATAAGATGAGTAGACATGCTGAACTTCATCAATACCTTTCATGAAAGAAAGTATAAGATGACAGAGCATATGTGGGTGGGGGTAATGGGATTCTCACATTTTCACACACACAAAAAGAGATATCCTTCTTGAGCCCAGGTCAAAACTAGGGGTAGTTCATGGTGCCTCAGGAGAGTAAACTGCTATTCTCTTTTAACAACCTGAGATATGGTTTCTGCTATGTATTCTGGAAGGACACGATGAATAAAATAAATTGCACATTCTTTTCTTGATTTCATTATATTCTAAGAGAATCCATAATGTCTTCTTGGGCCTCAATGACAATCATGTTCAGGGTTCTATTAACTAAGCCTCACTTTTTCTCTTGGCATTTTCTCACTTTTATTATTTATTTAGGATGTGGACCATTTTTTTTTTAACATCTTTATTGGAGTATAATTGCTTTACAATGGTGTGTTAGTTTCTGCTTTATAACAAAGTGAATCAGCTATACATATACATATATCCCCATATCTCCTCCCTCTTGCATCTCCCTCCCACCCTCCCTATCCCACCCCTCTAGGTGGTCACAGAGTACCAAGCAGATCTCCCTGTGCTACGTGGCTGCTTCCCACTAGCTATCTATTTTACATTTGGTAGTGTATATATGTCCATGCCACTCTCTCACTTCATCCCAGCTTACCCTTCTCCCTCCCCGTGTCCTCAAGCCTATTCTGTACAGCTGCGTTTTTATTCCTGTCCTGCCCCTAGGTTTTTCAGAACCATTTTTTTTTATATTCCACATATATGTGTTAGCATATGGTATTTGTTTTTCTCTTTCTGATTTACTTCACTCTGTATGACAGACTGTAGGTCCATCCACCTCACTACAAATAACTCAATTTCATTTCTTTTTATGGCTGAGTAGTATTCCATTGTATATATGTGCCACACCTTTCTCTATCCATTCATCTGTTGATGAACATTGTGGTAATGACTCTTTTTGAATTATGGTTTTCTCAGGATATATGCTCAGTAGTGGGGTTGCTGAGTCATATGGTAGTTCTATTATTAGTTTTTTAAGGAACCTCCATACTGTTCTCCATAATGACTGCATCAATTTACATTCCCACCAACAGTGCAAGAGGGTTCCCTTTTCTCCACACCCTCTCTCCAGCATTTATTGTTTGCAGATATTTTGATGATGGCCATTCTGACAGGTGTGAGGTGAAACCTCATTGTAGTTTTGGTTTGCCTTTCTCTAATGATTAGTAATGTTGAGCATCCTTTCATATATTTGTTGGCAATCTGTATACCTTCTTTGGAGAAATGTCTATTTAGGTCTTCTGCCCATTTTTGGATTGGGTTGTTTGAATTTTTGATATTGAGCTGCATGAGCTGCTTGTATATTTTGGAGATTAATCCTTTGTCAGTTGCTTCATTTGCAAATATTTTCTCCCATTCTGAGGGTTGTCTTTTTGTCCTGTTTATGGTTTCCTTTGCTGTGGAAAAGCTTTTACGTTTCATTAGGTCCCATTTGTTTATTTTTGTTTTTATTTCCATTTCTCTAGGAGAGGTGGGTCAAAAGGATCTTGCTGTGATTTATGTCATAGAGCATTGTGCCTATGTTTTCCTCTAAGAGTTTTATAGTGTCTGGCCTTACATTTAGGTCTTTAATCCATTTTGAGTTTATTTTTGTGTATGATGTTAGGGAGTGTTCTAATTTCATTCTTTTACATGTGTCTGTCCAGTTTTCCCAGCACCACTTATGGAAGAGGCTGTCTTTTCTCCATTGTATATTCTTGCCTCCTTTATCAAAACTAAGGTGACCATATGTGCGTGGGTTTATCTCTGGACTTTCTATCCTGTTCCATTGATCTATATTTCTGTTTTTCTGTCAGTACCATACTGCTTTGATTACTGTAGCTTTGTAGTATAGTCTGAAGTCAGGGAGCCTGATTCCTCCAGCTCCATTTTTCTTTCTCAAGATTGCTTTGGCTATTCGGGGTTTTTTGTGTTTCCATACAAATTGTGAAATTTTTTTGTTCTAGATCTGTGAAAAATGCCAGTGGTAGTTTGATAGGGATTGAATTGAATCTGTAGATTGCTTTGGATGGTATAGTCATTTTCACAATGTTGATTCTTCCAATCCAAGAACATGGTATATCTCTCCATCTATTTGTATCATCTTTCATTTCTTTCATCAGTGTCTTATAATTTTCTGCATACAGGTCTTTTGTCTCCTTAGGTAGGTTTATTCCTAGGTATTTTATTCTTTTTGTTGCAATGGTAAATGGGAGTGTTTTCTTAATTTCTCTTTCAGATTTTTCATCATTAGTGTATAGGAATGCTAGAGATCTCTGTGCATTAATTTTGTATCCTGCTACTTTACCAAATTCATTGATTAACTCTCATTGTTTTCTGGTAGCATCTTTAGGATTCTCTATGTATAGTATCATGTCATCTGCAAACAGTGACAGTTTTACTTCTTCTTTTCCAATTTGGATTCCTTTTATTTCTTTTTCTTCTCTGATTGCTGTGGCTAAAACTTCCAAAACTATGTTGAATAATAGTGGTGAGAGTGAACAACCTTGTCTTGTTCCTTATCTTAGAGGAAATGGTTTCAGTTTTTCAACGTTGAGAACGATGTTGGCTGTGGGTTTGTCACATATGGCCTTTATTATGTTAAGGTAAGTTCCCTTGGATGTGGACCATTTTTAAAGTCTTTACTGAATTTTTTACAGTATTGTTTCTATTTTATGTTTTGGGCTTTTTTGGCCACCAGGCATGTGGGATTTCAGCTTCCCGGGCAGGGATCGTACCCACACCCCCTGCAGTGGAAGTGTGGAGTCTTAATTCCTCACATAGTAAAATTTAATATCCAAACTATATTTGCCACCTTTTAAATAATATTGCAAACAATAAATACTTTTTATACAAGGTTTTATGGTATTATACATTTATTATTAGATTACATTTTTCTTTCCTAACTACCTATTAAAGACACCCTTTTGGATATTTGGTGGCATAATAATTCTATTGGAATCAATACATTTCAGAATTATTAAGACAAAGGTCTTCACTTTTTAGTTATCTAGCTTTAAGGATATACAACTTGTCATGTGAACGTACCTTCTCATTAATGAATAAACATTTTCTCTGAAATCAATGCCAAACCAGAGAAAATTCATTTTGGGCCCAAGGAGATCTAGAGAGAAATAAGTGAGAAATATTGCCATTCAAAGGTACCTGGTACATATCTCTAAAATTATCCCATTTTTCTTTGTTACCAAACATACATTATTTGATTGTCAACCTCCTGACTCTGAACTCAGTTGTTAGGTATCTGGAAATTTTGATGTTGTTGTTGTTGTTGTTTTAATGTATGCTCATGTTTCAGTTAACACATAGATTGCATGTTTCAATGGGTAAGGCATTACCACAGGACCCAAAATCAAACTTACAAATGTGAGAACTATTTCTTTTAAAATGATATAGGGAGGCACACATTCATTGTAATATCACATTTCAGGACTACATTGCTAGAATATAGTGTATTGTCAAAGCACTGCGTCAAAATTATTTAATGAATGTCTGACTCCCGTGAAATCTCTTTCCACTATTCCTTCCCATCTATTTAACCCAACATAAGAGAAATTTACTGTCCACTCATGTCATTATTTTTCTAAGTCTGAATATGTGTATGCTTGAGGGGAGAAAATGAAAAGCCAAGTTCATACCTGGTATTTTAACTGATCAAAGTAATCTGGAGCAATTCTGGGTGAGACAGATAGAACAGAAGATTTGGCACCTAACAGGTGCACTGACTTACATCTACTCGCAGAGTTTTATGATGGCCAATGACAACAAATATAGGCAAAGAAAATATGCTAAATGGCAATATTCCAAAGAAACAAAACTTCACTCTCTTTTTCCAATGACCCATTTCCAGACTATTAAATAATGTGCCACCCAAATTGCTCTTTGGCTTAAAAAGAAATTTATGAATCTCTCCTGTATCCTTGTTTTAATTCTTAATTAGGAAGCAATCAGTGCCTCCTTTTCAATAAACTCAGAGTCACATAATTAGATCATCCTGGAGGTAACTGAACGTCTAGAAAACAAGTGGGAGAAAGAGCAATAATTTATAGAAAAATCAGTAAATAAAATATAATTGGCTTTTGCCCTATCTAATGACCCTGGGCTAGATCTGTGTTTTAGTCAAGCTTTTGTTGCTTTTCACCTTATTAAGCACTTCTACCAGATAGAAGGCTCTTTGGTAGGCTTTTAACACACGATGTCACATTTTATCCTCACAACAATTCTAAGTGGGTACGTACAATTATTATCACCATGTAACATGCAAATAAACTGAGGGACAACGAATTTAGTAAGTTTTCCCAAATCATTCAACTAGCACACAGAACCCTAAAGAGGATTTGAGCCTCGGAGGTCTCCCTCCAGAAGCCTGCTCCCTTCTGTTCTGCCAAGCAATTCCTATGTTATCACATAATGGTCATCTTAGAAGGAAGCATACAAGAAAACCTCAACTTGAACCAAGAGAATTTTTTAAATTATTCTTCACTAATCAGTAACTCTAAAGTTCTAAACGTAAGAAAAAGTGTTCTATCACTAATTACTTTTAGGTCCTAGAGACAATCCAGCACTCCCTAGTCTTGGAAAATCTCTTTGTTAGAGATAAGTCATATGCTTTGCAAGGTGGAAATCACTACCAAACTCTAATAATATTTTTAGAGTTTTTCTTTATTAAGTCAATACTGGTTTGGAGAAATCACACAAATGATGTTTTTTATGTTTATGGCTTAAGTTTACCTAACTGTATATTTTGGTCTATAGAACGTTTTTTCAAAAATAACCTATTTCTCAAAAATACAAACTTAAATGATTCCCCAGAAGTGCCCCTTTCGGGAAATATAGTTAACTTAAAAAATTACTTAAATGGGGTTCAGAAAGGTGGGCCCTAACTGCAATACTATCTTTGAGCTTTCTCTTTTAAAAACTTTCTTTGAAGAAACTACCATATCTCTTTACTTAATTTTAATTACATAACAGCTAATGAGGTGTGGCAGTTATTATTAGCCCATTAGTCAAATAAAAATGCAAGAATCAATTGATTTGGAGTAGTTTCCCTAGAATCACACAGTAGTGACAGAGTTAAGACTTCATTCTACATGTCTAAAATCCAGATTCTAGCTTTTTCATGGGCCTACCTAAGTCCTCACTTGTCATCTCTTTCAGAGTAACATAATCCTATACCCATTCATCCTTTCTTTCACTTATTCTTTCACTCATTCTGTTATTGAACAATTATTTTTAAATGTCTGTGTTATAGACTGAATGTTTAAGCCACCCCCAAATCCTTATATTGGAACCCTAGACCCCAGTGTGACTAAATTTGGAGATAGGGCCTTTAAGAGGTAATTAAGGTTCAATGAGGTCATAAGGGTGAGGTTCTGATCCAATAGGATTAGTGTTCTTATAAGAAGAAAGGACGTCAGAGAGTGCTCACCACCACCGCCTTCTCTCTCTCTCTCTCTCTCTCTCTCTCTCTCTCTCTCTCTCCTCTCTCTCTCCCTCTCCCCCTCTCTCTCTCTCTCCCTCTCCCTCTCTCTCTCTCTGTGTAGGTGTGTGTGCATGTGCATGCACCTAGGAATAGCCATGTGAAGACATAGCAAGAAGGCAACATCTGCAAATCAGGAAAAGAATCAGCTGAAACTTTTACTTCACACTCTAGCCTCCAGAATTGTGAGAAAATAAATTTCCTGTTGTTTAAGCCCCCCAGTCTGTAGCATATTGTTATAGCAGCCTGAGCCGACTAATCCAGTATGATTATTTCAGGTAATATACTTAGCATTAGACAACACCGCAGGCAGCGCAGATAGGACACAATCAAGACATTGCACTTAGTGGATACAAGTATGCCAGCTCTCACGGAAATGTTGCTCTATTAGGGAAACTAGGCAAACAGTCTGGGTGCTGCACAATGCTTTAAGTTTTTTAGTATGGATTTACCTGATGCTATGGTGAGACAAAATGTAAACAGTACTAAATTGTGACTAGAAAGGTCAGGGATGATGTCATGGAAGAAGAGAACTTGAGGAATGAATAGAAACTTGCTAAAGATGCGAAGGAAAAGGAGATTCCCAGGTAGGGAGACCAGTATGTGTAAAGAATGGAGGCTTGATAGAATATAGGAACTATAAATCAGACACGGTTGGTGTGGGAGAGAGTACAGTCAAAGATGATCCATTTTTTTGGCTTGAGCAACTGAACAGATGGTAGTGCAATTTACTAAACAGGAAATGCACAAGGAGGGGGACTCTGAAGGGAGAAAAGAGCAAGCATAGTACTAGAGATAGGAATGACTTGTTCAGTTATGATAGGCTGGGTTTCTCTCAAGGAAATATTTAGTACAGAATCTGATGCATAGTAGGTACTCAATAACTGCTGAATCTGGGTTTCCTCTGTTCATGTTTATTGTCTTTGGCCTAAGAGGTTATTTTATCCTTCAATTCATCATTTTTTAGGAGTATCAGAAAAGAAGCCACACTAGTTAATCACAACTATTTGTCCAACCAAACAGGAGGGAAATCAGCTACAGTTGAGGGCCAATATGACATGAGAACAATTTAAAAGAGCACATGCGAGTAGTCAGATGCCTTTGTGCAAGTGCCTTTGTTGATCATGATTGGATTAGGTATTAACCATGGTAAGATTTTTTTAAAGAAACAAAATACTAAAGTCAAGAACTCAACTGTTCCTCCGTGGATAACAAGTTTGCCAAAATCACCAAAAAAAGCTCTTTCTCTGGTTTTGTTCACAATACACCTAGAGCAGATAGTCTACAATCTCAGAAGCGAGAGACCATTAAAATGGCAAAGAAAACCACCGAATTGACCATCAACTGAATTCTTGAAGGAGAGAGAGGAAATGGGTGATCTTTAGGCAAAGAGTCATGAACGATTTGTAAAGTTATCTTGAATTCCAAGCAATAAAACAACTCAGTTTTGACATAATGAAAAGAATTACTTTACATTTTTCAAGGTAAGTATTTGCCCATGTATATATTGAAGATATTTTACTCCAAGGAGAAAAAAATTAATTATTTTTAAATTTCCTCTAAATATAGAACTATCCCCAGGTTCATCCCCGAATCCACAGCTATACTGTTTAAAAAGGCACAGACTTGCATTTACCAACCCTGGAATTGCAAAATGATTTCATTATTAAGTCTTGGTTTATTCCAAGCCTTCTGGATAATCTCGAACAGTACTGCACTTGTTTAACTCTAGAGATTTTGTAATAAAAGTTTAATGAGTTACTTATTAGTAGAATGTTTATAGCCATTATTTTAAGGTGAACAATAATGACGTAAAGTTTGTACGCATTTGGTTTAAAACGTATTCAACTCACATATCAGTTAATGCTACAGTGATTTGTTAACAATCTCTTATCAATGTACATGTCTAGAGGCAATGTAGCTAAACCACAACTTTACCAAAGCTGTGGCTAAGAACAAAACTAAGGAAGGAGTTCTCATTTGTAATTATGTGAAATCCAGATCTTAACTTTTAGCATTTCAGAACTTGAACAAGAATTGTTTTTATTATGGCATTTTGAGCAGATTTCATAAGGGGACACATATAAAGCAAAGGGACAAAAAATTGAAATTAAGTCCTGAAGGCACTGCATATTTATTTCTATTTAAAAAGCTAACCAGATATTCTATTAATGATCATAAATATTAAGAGAACATACCAAAATAAATCTATCCAATTTCCGTCTAACTGAAATACTGTGAAACCAAAGGTCAATCACATCTCCAAAACACACTTTCTTGCCCATGTAGAAATTTCCTACAAGTTTTTCAGATATAGGTCAGATATTCCAGGAACTATGATGCTGTGATTTAACCACAAAAGTTTTTAAGGTATAAAAATAAATGGGAAATATATATATACATATACTGAATTTGTACAAAAATTATAAACTCAAAAGAATGACATAGTTACCTGTCCTTAATGAAACAAAATTTATTTAGATTTTGTAATTAGACCATAACTTCCCACTCTTACATATTTACAGATGGGTTCTATAAAAAGAATGACTGAAACTAGCAACTGATTTTCATATTGTTTTTTGCTGCCATTTTTATACATGAATTACTCATTAAATCAATTTGAATATAATCATCGCAGGATTCAGTACAGTACACACATTCTGGAAGCGTGTAGAATCAAAGCAGGGTTATCATAAGAGGGGTAAAATGTATTAGAACACAGAGCAAAATAAACACATAGAATGAAAGTAAAACCAAATTAACTCAAAGCCACAAAATGGAGAAGACTAATGTTTCCTGCAATCTTCCAAACCCCCTTCCCAAAAAAGAAAAGATAAAATACAATGAACATGTCATATGATGACTTTTGTTTGCTTATGCCACATACCGTAGGGATGGCCATATTCAATGTTTCCAAATACTAATAAAAAAACTATATTTCTATCCTTTAGTATATTTTCAAGATACTATCCTTTGATCATTCAAGGAACCAGTTGAGTTCCTTTCTATCATGCCATATCTTTAAGCAATACTTTGTTTCTATCAAGCAGTGAAATTGTAAGGGAGGTTCATCCTTAAAAATCTATTTGAAGACATTTTGCAACAAATGGAATTTGCTTATTTTATGGACTTTTAAAAAAGTAATCTCTTCTTTACACATGTTAATATATATAAATGTGTTAACTCAAAATATATTCTTACCTCCCATCCATAACTGGGGTCTTTCAGGTTTGACCTCTGTTCTCCTACATAAGGCCCAAACTTTTCACCTGCTTCAATTTTCCTTTTGGTCCATATTCCAAGGCCTGCTCCAGGCATATTTGACTCTCGAAGTTCAAACTCAGCAGGAATGGGGATATCATCAGGGATGTAGATGGGGGCTTTGTAAGGAGAGCCCTCCTTTGGAGTGAATGCTTCGCTGGATGTAGCTGGAGAGCATGGCTCTTGAATATTGAGGGAGAGAGCGCTGGCTACTCCATCTGCATCTGGCATTTCTTCCAAAGGAATTTCAGGGTAGCTGCCATACACACACTCATTACCTGTGAATAAATAAAAAGTTCATAAATTCCTACTAATATAGAAGAGACAGAATTCCACATCTCAACCTTCACCTTATAAAGTTGTTGCTTTTTAAAGACAAAATAGGAAAGACCAGTGTTAAATTATGCCTGCATTAAAATCTGTTATTCACAGATGAAGGAGGGGGGAGGGATTATTGCCTCTTTGGTTTATCTGTGTTGAATCCATAAATCAAGTGAACTAATCTTTAACTGCCAGTTCTCTCATGGACCAGCTCAACCTATTATGCAGTTGGGAAACAATCAGCAATTTAAATATTATTATGAACAAAGTAGAGATAAGAAGTAAACATATGTGTACCTACAATCCTGCAAACCATCCCCAATTGGGAGCTAATAGCGTTATACAATGTCTTGGAAAGTTATATCATGCAATGATATCTTGGACTAAATTGTAGGAGAGTCATGAAAGATTCCAAAGGCTTCCATGTGCAACAAGGCTTAAATTTATATGGCAGGATTATTTATTGGAATATTAATTTATGTTTGTTCTTTATTTTTCCTTTCTCATTTCAAACACATCGTCAAGCCCTTGGTATTTCCTTGCCTCAGTAACTTACACAGCACAGAGAGTTAAAGTTACTTGATGCTAGTGATTCCTCTGGACATTTGTAAAAGCTAAAATCCTTGAAGAAATTAGGTGAGTTTTCCAGAGGAAAAAAAGAGAAGACAGTGTCTTGGGGTGCACCAAAAAGACAGTGAATTTCCTCCAGACTGCGAAGTGGTAGAGATCAGAGGGCCTCTGCATGGAGCAGTGCCCTGGGGGAGGTGGCAAGACCATCTTCGAGGGAAGAGCAGAGTAGAGTAACTAGCAGTCTGGACACTCAACACCGGAGTTCTAAGGTATCCCCAGAGCAGCACAGCACCACACCTGTAGTAAATGATCACACCGTATCAGCCTTAAGATCTTTATGCAACATGGGGCTGGAAGGAAGCATAAAGAATAATGACTGAGCTTGAATTTCCCACCAGTTGAAGGAGATTTCAGTTATCTTAAAGCAAATAAACATGTTTCCACTAAGATTCCACTAGGATTATTCCACTAGGATTATGGACTGAGAGCCAATCCTAATTTGTTCAATTTGTAGACCTTCAAGGGAGGGAACCAAGAAAAATGGGTTAAAATTACAAGAAGACAGATTTCAATCAGACCCATCCAAAGGTAAATGGATTACCTTAAGTTCCCCAGCATAGGGGCTCTAATATAGCCTAGACAGTCATGAATTAATGATGATATGGAGAACGTGTAGCTTTAGGTTGATGAACTAGATGACCCTTAAGATCCTACCAACCCTACAGTTTTATGAATTATTAAAATCTTCCAAGATAGTTTATTGAGCTAGAGGGTAGAAAACCTGAGTTCTATCCCTAATTCCTTCTCTGATTCTCTATGGAAATTAATTAACTATAAAACCTATTAACAATTGTCCATCAAGTACTGACTTCTCTTAAAGTTTTGTGAAGTGCAAAGTGATTGTACATGCAAAAGTATCTTTCTAATGAGGTGCTTGGTTCTTGATTCAAACAATGAGATAATGCCATTTAAACCAAGCACAGAACCAAATCAGGACCCAAACTTATTCCTATGAGACATTTGATCTCAACATAACAAGCTCATTATCATTCAAGTTCAGCATATACAAAATCTTGCACATTATCATCTAGTCTCAAATCGAGTCTCCTGCCCACTTCCCCATTTCCATTAAACATAATATTTCCCCCAATTATCCATATTCAAGGTTCTAAAATAACATAGATATTTTCTCTCCTTCATCCTCAGTCTATTCAGTCATTAAATGCTGTCCATTCTTCTTGCAAGATTTGTACCTTCATCCCATTCTTTCAATCCATGTTTTCATTCCTGAATTTTCTAACAGTCCTCTAACTGGATCTTCAGACCGCCAACCTCTTTCCAGTATCCCTCAACACTGAGCCTGTACAATGCTGCTGAGTTTATTTTCCTGGCATATCAACATTCCTGTGCAATAGCCTCTAATAACTCCTAATGTCCACAAGTAAAACCTAGAGTTCTTAGGCTTGGAATAGAATCTCTTTCATTTTGAAAGCAATCTTATTTCTCTCTTAATCTCAACACTCCTCAGTAGGAGCCCCCAGGCCAGAAAAAGCTTATCCCTGACTTCTGAGCTCAGTGGTTCTTCCTGCCAGGCTACCCTATCTCAGTCCCTTTGCCCATCCAACTTCTAGTCATTCTCTATGTCAACTCCCAACTTATCTCTTTGCCACCCCATTTAGCATAAATATCTCCCTTCTTTGAATTCTCACATAATTTCCTCCCTCAATCTGATGATCAAATAATTCTGCCTATTGTTACCTAGAGTTTAATATGAATAATTCTTTTATTCCAAACTAGGAAATAGACCCTTAAAGGGAAAACTCAAAACACACTTCTTAGGAATTCTCCAAGTGATCCTCATAAAGGTGCTCAAAAAATACTTGTTACATAGATAATCAACCTAACGTATAATTTTATTGAACTACTAAACCAAACCAATATTTTTCTACCAAATATAGGAAATTATTTTGATCCTGAAAAGCATCTTTAAACCCGTAGAAATGGAACACTATAGATTACAAACTTTTCTCCAAGCCCAACATCAAAAGAAACTATTTCAATAATGCCCCCAAAGAAATACTATCAGAGAAATATACTTCAGGGTCCAAACACCTTTGATAAAGTCTATCTAATTTTATTCTTCAGGGAGATTTTTCATTTCAACCTAAGAGCCAAAAGTTCACTAGCACTCTTGATACAGCTAAAAACATATTAAAAAAATCTCTCTAGAGTTGTAACATTTAATTACTGCAAATGCAGAGTTATTTTACAGATTCTTAAAGGGATTTATCAATCAATGTGAAGATTTTGGGGTTTTTTGAGAAGTGCTAAAAATTGGAAGACATTGTGTAATCTATAGACTTATCCATTTAAGCAGCAGGAAACAAAAATGCTTCCAAATGAATAGAACTATTTCCTCCAGTAATTATCCATTAAAGGTCAGTAAAATCTCCCCTGTTGCCTCAAAGGGTTAAATTAGTCATACTGTCAGTTCCATCAGAGTGATCTCAAATCTTAAAAAAGGATAGAGACAAAGCCATCTGGGCCCTCCCCCTGACATAGCTGACCCCATGCCTTTGAGTTACCCACAAACTTTCCCAATGCATAATTTCTAAACTAGTGAGTTTGGATTTTAATTCCTGTGGTGACAAAATACACGTGTGCCCAGGCTGCTGCACAGAAGAATTTGAATTTAAAACCTGAATGCAATTTTGCTTACAATAGCAAAAAAATCCAATTAAACCTAAAGAACAACTTATATAGGTCAAGCAAATCCAGGAGAAAGATTTACGGTCCTATTCATCCACATGCAGGCGTTAAATGTATATGCAAACTCAGGCAATTTGTTTTCAAGCCACTGTTAATCTAGTATCATCTGAATTAAATATAAAAAGGGCTGTGGTAACAAAAAATGGAAATATAAAACTGCTGAGTTTTACGTATCAAAACATGCAACAATATTTCAACGTAATCTAGCATTATGAAATTTTCAACAGCAAATGCAGTTTATCATACTGCATTGAATATTTGCATAAACCAAAGTAAACTACTGTCTCCATGTACATTACTCAAGAACTATCCAAAAAGCTCCTAAAACATTTCATCTAAATGACAAACTATCTCAATTATCATATCTCCATTAAATCTCTGTTATTGAGGAAAAATTGGTAGATTTTTTCCCTGAGCTATAACTACAGTTAATTAAAGCATTGCTCAGATATCATATTGACAGGTTGGACACATTTACAACAGGTTAGTAGCAGGTAAGAAGTGCTATATACATCAGTGCTCCCATAAAGATAAATAACCCTTGTAACTTCTTGGATCTGAACTGCCTGCTACTGGAATTTGCTTCTTGCATCCTTTAGGTGTGTCATTAACTGAAGGAGGACAGAAGGACAAGCTTATTGTTCAATTTGAGGCAAATGACTTGGGAAATGCTCTTGGAAATCAAACTCTTCAATTCAACTTTGAGGTGTTCTGATATCCCTGGAAACCAAGAAAGCGGCCACACTTGTATTAGACTGTATTTATTTCTATGACTCTGAATAACTACCATAAGGTTTCCACTTGAAGAGATGCATTTTGAAAACGTATCAGAATCTGCAAAGAGGAAACTGCAGAAATAATACTGATAATAATAACTTCTACAGATGTATCTATGTTTTCTCACAATCCAATGAGAAAACTATGGTGAGAAGAATAACCTTCCATTTTGCAAATGTGTAACCTGATACTCAAGGACGCTAATCCGTATATACAAAGTCAGCTGAGACTAGAACCCAAGTGTTTAAATCCACTCCTCCCTTTAACTTGTAGGCAACTTGCTTTTTTTCTTTAAAGATATGTTTTAAAGTTTGTTTTTTCAAAATTGTGGCCCTACCATGTGAATAGTTTTTCACCTTTTCACTTGATATATGAACACTTTCTTATGGTTTTAAAAATATTAAACTATATTTAATTGCTACATAATATTCCATAATATACATCCATAATAAGTGAACTATTAGCATAGTATTTATTTATGTTGCTTCTAATTTTCTGATACCATAAATACCACTGAAATGAACGTTCTTTCATATAAATATTTATTTTCATCTATTTTAATTTCCCTAGGTTAGATTCCTGGAAGAAAGCTTAGTGAGTATTGACAGATTGTTTATCAGAGGTGTATACCAGTTTATACTTCTAGCAACCATACTGGCATTTATTATTATGTCTTGTTTTTAAATTTTATTAATACAATGGAAAAGACTGTATATCTATTGTTGCTTTAATTCACATCTCAATGATTACTAAGACTAAATATTTTTGTCATTTCTATTTCTCCTTTTGCAAGTTATTCATTGTTTTTAATGCAGCTTTAATTGGGCTTTTATTGGTCTGTCTTATTAATCATAAAGAAATGAGCCCTTTGATATAGTTTTTGCTACTATCCCCAGTAGATCATTTATCATTTGTTTTTTTTAATGGTGTTTTCGTTGTACAAACTTTTTAACTTGTATGGAATGAAGTCTATTTTTCCTTTGTGATTTTTACATTTTTCTTAGAAAGTCCTTACCCATCCTAAGGAAAAAAAAAAAAAGATTCTCTTGTATTTTCTTTGAGCTTCATAGTTGCTTTCCTACCAACCTTGGATTACCAATGATTTACTGCTGAGTGAAAAGCAGAGAAAAATGATTTCATTTATTTGAGCTCCTGTGAACGGCAGGCTAGGAAAAAAAATGCCATTTCACTCATAATTCTTTGGTTCTTATTTGCAAGGCTGGCCTAAAATGCCTTCTCTTTTTGTGGGTTTTACATAACTCACCATTTGTTTAACTTGGCCCCTCTGCCTAGTTTAACTGCAAATCTTCTGGGCAGATGCCATTCAAAATCCTGAGTTTCACCATTAATAGCATTCCGTACCTGTCATATAATACTTATCACTCAGCATTATCATTAGTGATACTAACATAAATAATTTTCCTCTCTACTCTTCTTCACATGATAGAAAATATTTAGCAACTAAATAGAGTTTAATATTAACATTAAAAGCATATATATGTAGTTTGACTCTAAGACAAATTTCCTTAGACATTAAATAAGAAATCTGTTCTATATACTCAGCTGTACACACATACGCATATAATAGACACATCCATGTGCATTTGTAGTGTGCTTGTGTGCTCACTAATCTTAAAAATAGGCTGAGACAGAAACATGGTTTGAAATCTCAGGCAGACTGGTTGAGATCAAAACTACATGAAACAACTGCCAGGAGGAGACCAGCAAGGGAATTGAACAGATTAGGTAACTCAGAAATTTAGACATTTCCCCCCATTATGTTCCTCATTGCAGTTTTGTAATAAAAACATGAGCAAACTTCAAAGGAAGCTCTGTAGTAAAGGTTAATTGCTACTAAAGAAGAGGGTGGGCCCGAGCGCCAGTACTTTGTGCCCAACTTGAGAGCAGACAGGAAGGATTACACGTGGCTGAGAGCTGCGGATGCGTGCCCAGCTCCACGAGCAGAGCAGGCGCTGCCAAACCTCAAGCCCCACCGGGGAACTCCTGGTAGGACGTGAGCGCATGAACACGAATCCAAGAGTTGGTGCCTGCTAACGGTAGGGCAGGGCGGGGCGGGGCGGGGAGGGAGGGGGAAGACATCAATTTCCTTCCAAAATTCAAACCGGACATGCTCTTCTTCCCTTGTTAGGACAATTCCAGAGCGTTGACCGAGGCCTGTTGCCGAGAAAGCAGAGGAGCCAGCTCTTCTGCACCAGCAACGCAACCAATCAAGGCGCGCTGGGCTTGGGGAAAGGGTGGAGCCCAAGTCATGCCAGATGCACAAACAGAGCAAAGGAGGAGGCTCTGAACTGGCCAGCAGAAAAGTGAGAGAATGGCCCCAGATAATGAAATTTAAGATCCCAACGAAAGGAAACTAGTAAAAGTAAGAAAAACGAATTGCCAGAAAACTGACTTAAACTAGCTTTGAAGCACCGTAGAAAGGGTCCAGAGGCACAGGCTGAGAAAATAGAGGCATCTAATAGAATGGAAGCTGCTGATGGACATGGTCTTCAGAGTGAGCTGCCTCCAGCAGAGAGGGGTGAAAAGAAAGTAGACCTCATGGAATCCGCTGACACTGGATTGCATTTGTAGAATCCATGTCTCTGGAGGCCATTATTTTTGTGAAATAACGTAACAACGTGGTTTGGCACATGGAATTTTTTCAGTGATCTTCTAAGCTTCCTTGCACCTCCTGTATTTGCTACTTCCTTGTACCAGAGTATTCCATTTCTTCCTTACGGAACTTTTTCCCCCAGGGTTTCCTAAAAATATTCTGTTTATGGGCTGTCAAAAAGACCCTAAAATTATGAAAGAGTGTTGGGAGGCAAGCGAGGAAGATGGCAAAAAATACCACAGGAGTTGAAAGTAAAGGACCAAATCAGTGAACAAACATTTATCTTTCTCTTGGGATTGTGGCATATCCCTTGCTTGTCCTGGGGTTTTAAATCTGGTTAAGAGTTTCACCACACTCCTAGGAATTTCACAGACATTTCACTAAAGAAGTATGGTTTGTGAATTAAACTGGTAGCTTCTAAGCTCTTATGAAATGGGTTTGGCCACTTCCAAAAGTTCCTCATCAGAGATGGAATTACGTTTTTTAAAACTGGTTAGGGAAAGTAATTGTCAGAAAATTCATAGTTGAGGTACCAGTAAAGCCCTTTGGTATCTACTTACAGAATCTAAAACAGCTAAAATAAAGACATTAAAGCTCTGTGAGCACTGCTCCAAGGAAAAACATGACCTGGTTAATGTTTGGCTTATTCTGTTGTTAAGGGAGACCCGATCACCAATACCCACTGGAATGACCAGGTAAGAACAGACTTATCACATATCACATACTGTTTCTTTTACATTATAACTATGTGCCTCCACTCTCTTTTAGCAAGACAAATTTTTAAGAGACTTTTGGCAACCTTTGACCTGATGGCTTTTCTCATAAGCTTTTTATATCCCCAAAGTGATTTTCCTTCAGATTCATTTAGAGTAAAATAGAAATGCCCTGAAATTATGTCGCAGCAGACTGGGTGGTTACTCTCAGGCAGTCTGAAATGACCAGAGTACAGCCTTTCAGTATTCAAGCCATATCTACAGTAATTATTTGCCAGCATATCTAAAAGAAGGCAGGCATTTCCTGTTGCACACAAATGGGACACTCTTATCTAAATTACTGTTTAAACAGGTATTTAAGAAAAGACTATCACAGGCAGGAATTTACTGATGACGGAACACATTAGTTTAGGGCTGGACACATTAGTTGAGGACCAACCATTGTCAGGAAAGGAAGCATATCAGCATCAGGAAGGTATAGGGAATATTTTATAACTCCCATATAGGTCAAGTTGGGGGATTTGTAAACTATGCCGTCTGCACTCAGGAAAAGCAGGAGTGGCACAAGCCCTGACGTGGAGGTCCGGATTCCGCAATAAGTCTTCACTGCCCAGAGTAACCTCAGAGCTTGAGACTCATAGCTTTTTGGGGTCCCTGTTTCCTTATCCATAAAATAAGCACATTGGACAAGTTCAGCCCCAGGTCCATTCCACTCAAGCAATCTCAGTTCTATATAATGAAAACCAAAGGACGGTCAAAGTTTGGTATACCAGAAGCTTATAAAATATATTTCCTGGAAAGACACTTTGAGAATTGGTTTGGTCTCTCCCAACATGTAACCTAGGAGAGACTGTACTCTGGCTGCCCAACTTTGTTCTAACCAGTAAAACTGGAATTTATTCCCAGTAGAGGCTTATAAAACTGGGCTGTTATTCTCACATTAAGTAGACTGCCCTCTGGTGAGGACTGTGGTTTACGTGTGGGCAGAATGTGTGGTTTACTACCTCTAATTTGTTTATGTTGTTGATGGTGGTTTCAGAAGAAAGCTGCAGCCCTTCACATGCTAAAGAGTGACCTGATTTGCTTCCTTTAAAAAAAAAAAGTGTTTAAAGCTGGGGAGGAGAGCATGAGGGTGCATTAATGTGCCATTGCTAACAGAGGAGCAACTGGGATCCCTCTGACCACAGAGCTGCTTCATCCAGCTCTGCATGTGAAATGAGAGCCCCAACTTGTTTATTATAATTACCTAAGTGTGGCTTGGTGGCTTTTGGCAGAGATCCTTGCTGCCTCCAAAGGAGAGACCAAAACTCAGGAGCTACAAGTTAAAGGAAGGAGCAGGGAGTGTATTTTGTAACAAGGAGACTGAATTCTAACATAAACTAGGTAAAAATATTCAAAACAACCCTCAAAGATGAAGATCAAAAAGTAAATGAGATTGCCCTCCACTTTCTACTATATAATAAACAAAGATAGGTGTGCAGGAGAACTGAATAAACAGTGTAAATATAAGTTCAAGTTCATTGTCACAGCTAACTTGATGCAGACCCTTCCCTGTTGCTACAAAACAGAAGAGCTTTCTTATAGCCAGGAGTCCTACATAAAGAAAAGAAAATAATTATGCATGTCTGGCAGAAGAGGGAGTTGTAGCAATGGCTTGCCGATAAAAAGGAATGTGAACAAGCCATAGAACGCTAACCTAACCACACTCTGAGTTTGATAAGGAGCAGAGAGTGCCCAAAAGAATGAAATTGTGTTAGTCTCAAAATTAGGTTTTATTTGAAAGTGAACAATGTTCCTTGTTCTCACAAGGCTTGGTAACAAGGACAACAACGTATGATCTTAAAGTGATTCTGTGGGGAAATTCCTTGATTTAGCTGATTTCAGCTTGGACTCTCGCCCCATTGCAAATACAGTATCTTCAGTGTAAAATAAGTTTAGATGATTCCAAGGAGTGCAATTTTCTGCCCCTATTTCAAACTCTAAAAGCCCCCGTATGGAGTTTCCCAACACTACATCATATTAAACGTAAAATCATTCAAAACCATGGGGATGGATGGAGTGTCACTGAAAAACATAAAGAAAGGGTTTTTTATAATTTGAGAAAACATTATACACTTAGATAAAAAATGTTTTCAGGAAAAATATGAACAGATGTAGCATGTATATGTGTATACATACACTAAATAGCACTTATGATTTGAGAAGGGGTAATTTCAACATTGCTAAGTGGTAACACAAGCCAGGTATTTAAGGGAATGATATAATATTACAACTTCATAGACTACCAAACTATGTATGGTCTCTGGAAATTGTCATTATCAACATGTACAATAACTAGTAGCATTAGGTGGTCTGTACAGTATCCTTCAAGTCTAATTGAGTCACACAGTCTAAGACACTTGATGGGCACCAGGCACTGCCTCCTAATGAGAACTGACTTTTACAGAAAGGCATTCAGGACCTCTTCTATATAAATTACTATCGTTTGCAGCAAGAGAGGATTATAAATGTTTGCTGGCAAAAAACTAAATTTATTTACAAACTGGGTCTAATTTACTCATGGCTCCAGTACAATCGGCTTTTGTCGAAATATTTATGTTATCTGTACTTTTGCCTCACTAAACTCTACCACAATCATAAACACTGTTGAAAAATTATTTGCAGTTAGCAGGATTTAAACTACCCATTATATCACCAGCTAGTGCCAGTAAACTTTTGCACTGGTTGATAACGTTTCCTGTGGAATAAATATACATTTGACTGTCAAAATCTTTGGTGGGCTCCATACTATGAAAGTTAAGTATTAAACAGATGTCCCAGACTTCACCAGTTTTGTGTGACTGCTTCAGTCACACATTCCAATTGAAATTTTGCGGGTAGATAGACTACAAAAGTGCCCAGATTTCAATTCTTTCCTAGCATTAGGAGAGGAATTAGATGATTGAAGTGTTGGGGTGATACTCTTTGCCCAAGATGCTACTTCTCAGACTTAGTCATTTATCCACCCCAAAACATTGATTTGGTACCATTCTGTGCCTGGAACTGTGCAAGTTGCTATGGCTAGGTACAGAGTTGAATAAAATCAAACTTCTGCCCTCAAGAAACTTAGAGTTGAGTAGTGAAGACAGAGATGGTAACAGGTATATGACTATGCAATAAAATAAGATCTAAAATGAGGTTAGGAAGAGTGATGGCTGTTAAGAGTTGAATATAAGTAACTGCAATTGGGCATGCCAATCTACAGAATTAGGTGAAATGGGTAAAGGGGGTCAAAAGGTGCAAACTTCCAGTTAAAAAATAAATAAGTCATGGTGACGTAATGTACAGCATGGTGACTATAATGAATAATACTGTATTGCATATTTGAAAGTTGCTAAGAGAGTAGATCTTAAAAGTTCTCATTACAAAAAGAATTTGTAATTAGGTATGGTGACAATGGTAACTAGACTTACTGTAGCAATTACTTTGCAATATACACAAATATCAAATTAGTACACCTGAAACTAATATAATGTTATACGTCAATTTTACCTCAATAAAAAATGGAAAAAAACAAGAATAAATCTCTTCCTTCATTTCTTGGTGGAAATGCAGTTGTCATTCACATTCATTTCTTAGAATCACCACGTTCTTCACAGTAACATAAGGATCAAATAAGGGATGATTGGGACTTCCCCAGTGGTACAGTGGTAAAGAATCCGCCTTCCAATGCGGGGGATGTGGGTTTGATCCCTGGTTGGGGAACTAAGATCCCACATACCGCGGGGCAACTAAGCCCGTGCACCACAACTACTGAGCTCGCGCGCCTCAACTAGAGAGCCCGCACGCCTCAACTAGAGAGCCCGCGCGCCTCAACTAGAGAGCCCGCACGCCTCAACTAGAGAGCCCGCGCGCCTCAACTAGAGAGCCCGCGTGCCGCAAACTACAGAGCCCACGTGCCCTGGAGCCTGGGCGCCACAACTAGAGAGAGAAAATCCACACGTCACAACTAGAGAGAAGCCCGCACACCACAACAAAAAATCCCGCATGCCTCAACGAAGATTCCGTGTGCTGCAACTGAGACCCAATGTAGCCAAAAAATAAATAAGTAAATAAAAATTTTTTAAAAATTCTTTTAATTGCATCAACTTAAAAAAAAAGGGATGATTTACTCTCACGGCTTCTAAATAACTCAAAATGATGAAATGAACAGGTTCTAAAACAGCATTGCCCACATATCTATTACAAAATAAGCCAAGAAGAAAACTACATGGAGAAGTGGATGGTTTCCCTGTCATGTAACTAGTAAAAATGTATTTCTGCGTGGTCTACTTCACTGCAAAAAAACTAAAAGTTCTCCTGTGAACCAGGTGGGACTGCTGGGATGCCAGTGAAACTCCCACCAGCCTATAAATGGCCCAAACCACAGCATTTACCTTCCAGTTTGAATTGAAAGTTGTGCTAAGCAGACCAGAGGTAGTTCTGCTTGACCTCAAAACAGTGCTGTATGCAGAGGGAAGACCGGCCGGATCACCCTGGAGTCTCCAATTTAAAGCAACAGTTGTCAGAGAAAACGGGCAGCACTACTATTTTCTGGTGTCCCACACTATTCAAAGATGATGTTCCTTTCCCAAATAATATCCACATATGCCTATGATGGTCAAAGAAACTTAACTAAAAGCAAAAGTAGCAAAATAAATTTGAGAGCTGTATTTATGTGGTGGAAAAAAATCTCAAAAAAAGAATCTATTCATCAAGGTGCTTTGCGAAAGAGGAATACCCAAAACCTGTTACAAATATTTGTAACTTCATATTTCGTAGTATATACATAAAATATTGTGTTGCCTACTTATATCAACATTATCTAAAATGACTCTTACTTCGATCCAGGTATTATTCTCCAGAATAAGCAAAATCTCAGTGATTTTGTTTTATGCTTTTGCTGATCATCTTATGGATTCATTCCAATAAATCTTCTTTAACAAACTGCTTTTTAAATAGGTTATAGCTGTTGAGTATAGCTAAGTTAATAGTTGAGCTGTTAAATATAGTTAAGTTAAAATCTTTTGGAATCATGTTGCTTGACTGATGAAATAACTGATTGCAATAGCCATTTTTTCATAGCATTGTAGAATCTCAGAGCTAAAGAAGCTAGAAAATCATCAGTGTACTCATCTAAACATGTAAGATGCTTGTTGATTCAAATATATTGTTCATCAGTCCATGTAAACGTATATAAACTATGACTGCTTGAAAGGAAAAATTGGAAATACTGTAATTCTATCAAAAGTATATAATGTTAAGAAAATCCTCTGGGGGCAGGAGAGATTCCTAAAGCATATGAAATAATTATGCAATAACTTAACAAGCCTCGTGCTGTTTTTATTTTTGTTGTTTTTGTTGCTCTCCCTGTTGTATTACTCTACTTCACTCAACTTTTTAATACTCATCACTACTATTAGATCTTAGCAACTATGATCCAACACACACCACAGACCGTTAATTATTTAGTCAACAAGACTTTTATATGCAAAGCACCACGTGGGGGGTCACAATAAAAAGAATAAAGTGAAATTGCTGATTTCAAAGAACTTATAATCTAGTCAGGGAGATAAGACAAATGCCCAGGAAGAATTAACTTGTATAATACAAAGCTGCAATGAATAGAGTCAAGTGAATGGTATAGAAAACAAGAACTACAATAATAAACACTAAAAGTGATTTCCTCTTTTTTAAGAGAAAACTGAAGTGGAAGATGGCTAAAAATTCTACCTGTGATAAAGACAGATAATTGAGAGAATTGTGAAACAAAAGGTTATAGACTGTGGCTGAGCCTTGGAGAGGTAATGACTTTTAATTGGATTGAGTTTATCATATTCACAGAGGTACAGCAGACACAGAAGAAAGGATTAGAGTGATTTCCACTTTCCATTATTTGGCATAATGAGAAAACAGAGGGTGGTCCACATCTCTCATACATATTATGAGCCATAGGAGATGCTTAGCATGTCAGTTTTTGGTAGCATTGAGCTTTCCTAAATAAACACATTTATTTGGACAGAGTTAAGTCAAAAGAAGTCACCTGGCAAAAAAAGGTTACAGGTCATTCATTTGAATAGTGCAAAGGATTTATGAATTTTTAAATTAACCCTCCTAAATCTCTACACCATTTCGAACAGTAGGGTATATCTGCATTTGCCTTCAAAGTTTAGCCAGCTTAGAAGGGTCAAATGAAAATACTTGGCTAAAGAAAAACCAGCTGAGCAGACTTTCTTTCTTCTAGGTATAAAAGGGGTGCATTATAAATTCTTTCCAAAAAGCATTATTTACATCAAGTCAAAACACATACAAAAAACAAACAAACACAAAACTTGTGTAAATATGTGGTGAGTCATAAAAGGATCAGGCAATTTGCCCACCCCAAATTCAAGTGAGCCCAAGTAGGAAAGTTTATGAAAGCACACCTCCACCAAAGTTCTTCTGGACTATAAGGTGATGAGAACAGGGAGCATGGTGCCTAATGTACTGTAGAAACCCCCTGCCAAAGTTTCTAGGTCATGATAATAATTTAATGTGTAGTTCATGACTCAGAAATGTCAGACAGGGCTTCCCTCGTTGCACAGTGGTTGAGAGTCCGCCTGCCGATGCAGGGGACACGGGTTCGTGCCCCGGTCCGGGAAGATCCCACATGCCGCGGAGCGGCTGGGCCCGTGAGCCATGGCCGCTGAGCCTGCGCGTCCGGAGCCTGTGCGCCGCAACAGGAGAGGCCACAGCAGTGAGAGGCCCGCGTACCGCAAAAAAAAAAAAAAAATGTCAGACAAAGCAAACCAGTTGTGCTAGAAGTAGTGAATGGTATCTTTTTCTTTCTCTGAGTTGAGAAAGTCTAACAGATATTTGCAAAAGGCATCACACAAATTGTGCCTGCAGTCTGTTTAAGGATACAGTAAAAGTGTCCCACTGAAGGAAGGGAAAGTGCATGCTGAATCTACACATGCTTCTGTACACACACATACACACACACACACACACACACACACACACACACACACTCCAAATGCTCAAAATCCTAATAGATGAATTTAACCAAATGGAATCAATTCAGAGTTTGTACCGTGTCCTCACATTGCAGCCTCTTCAAATACATTTGTTAGAAGAGTAAACCTAGACAAACAAAAAATCCCTATATGGGTAAACCATATATTTATCCTTTCCTCAAGATTTTTACTGAGTCCTCCTGGAAGGAAGATTGGTAAACCAACATCGAATATTGCCAACTAAATTTGATTCTCCAGCATTTACTGCAACACCTGCTATGAACCAGCTGTACTTTGTAGGTTGTAGAATGTAAGCTTCACGAGGGTAGGGACCCTGTCTGCTTTGTTCACTGGTGCGCCTGCAGCACCAGACACTATGGCACTATGGTAAATGGTCAATAAATACTTAAAAGAATGAATAAATATAGGAATAGATAAATACAGAAATGAGCCTTCAAGGAGTTCAGAGACAAGAGCAGCTATCCCAAACCAGACTGTGCATCCAAATTTCACGTGGAGCTTATTTTTTAAAGTACAGACGTTATGGCATTTCTAGATCTAGCAATAAAGAAGCCTTGTTCATATGATAGAATCATTCTTCATAACATCTCCAGCTTCCTAGTATATAGCCTCAACCCACAATATCACAAGTAAATTCAGATAAACTGTAAACCACAGCCCCAAGCCAATTCCTGTTTAAACCAGAAGACCACATGAGATTCAAGTCCACCTAACTAGTTATGTGGCCCTGGGAAAGTCTCTCAATCTAGTTGAACCTCAGTTTATTTATCCATATCTGACATTTGCTCAATATGGTAGCCTCTAGACACATGTGGCAACTGAGCCTTTGAAATGAGGCTACTCCAAATCAATAGGAGCTGTAAGTTAAAATTATACACCAGGTTTTTAAAACTTGGTACAAAAGCTGTAAAATATCTAGTTGATAGTTTTTGTATATTGATGACATACAGAAAGGATACAATTTGGGATACAGTGGGTTAAGTAAGAGATACTAGTAAGATTAAGTCTCCCTGTTTCTTTTTACCTGTTTTAATGGAGCTACCAGATATTTTTTAATTAATATGTGGTTCTCATTTATATTGCTATTAGACAACACAGGTTTTTAATATACTTGTAACACAAAATTACAGTAAAAATCAGAAGGAATCATTATTTGAGCATCTTTCGTATACTTTAGAGGAAAGTGTGAATGCCAAAAGTCAATATCATTATTATTAGGAAAGATTCTCTCGTCTCTAGGTCTTAAGTGACAGTTCTTAAAGGTCAGTGTCTTTCAGATCCACCTGCATTCAGATAACAAAAGGTAATGAAATGGTTCGTGAATGATTCATTCCCTACCACTCCCCTAGCAATAATCTCTCAATAGACACTTGTTGAAACCAAATGTAAAAAGATCAATGTGGTCATTGACATGGTACAAAAAGATGAGTTCTTCTGCCAAGAGCTGTGTGATGATGCAGGAAATAGCCTGGACTGAGTATGGTTAGAGGAGGCATTACTGGCCAATGAGCAATAAGCAATAGTTGATAATGGGAAATGATAAACTTTTCCCATGATTTTAGCCCAAAATGCACAGAAGAGAAAGTCATGGGATTCATTTATCTCTTCTCCTATCTCTTGGGTAGGGCAGTTCAATTCCTCCCACAAATATCCCATTTCAACACTTCAAAAAGAACATGTGCCTTGAAAGATAAAAGAATACAATAAAAGAACACGAAGAACTTTCTTGCTGTCCTTTCATTACTAGGGTGTAATTGGTGACCATCCAAAAACACCTCTTAAGTTTCAGCTGATGGATGAAGATGGAAACAGGTACACTTGGGATGTAAATACCTCACAATACCCTGATAACATTCCCAAGACTTATAAGAAGTTCAGTAGTAGGAAGACGGGCAAACCCACCCAGAGTTCTCTCAGAGTTCTATTATGCGAAAGTGAGGAGTAGCCAGGGTTCCTTTGGGGTAGAAAATTAAATTGTCATATGCAGCTTATTCTGTACTCTTACTAGATCATGCCTCTAGACATTTATGAATATTAATTGACATATTTACTGCAATGTAAGGCAGCTGCTAACCTAACATTCCAGCCTTTGTTCCAAACCTTGTATAATTTTCTTCCAGGCTGTTGATTTTGGAGTAGCTGTGTAAGCCTGGTGAACTGCTAGCAAAGAGTGATCAATCAACACTTTGAAAGCTTCTGGTTCATCCCAATACCTGGGAGCTACTTTGATAAACAGCATTCTTGCAACTATGTAAAATGTATGTGTGGGAACATGACAGGTTATTGTTCTTATTTTTTATTTATATTTAAACAAAATATTCTGTTTATAACAAATCCCCACTTGCTCTAAGATTATTCTGTCCTGAACTCAATTCACTAAAGCTCTGTGTGCACTTACATCAATGTTTTCTTTATAGATTTAATGATGGCCTCCAATTTATCCACATTTGGGGGCACATTAATAATAAAAATATAAAAATTCCCTACATCCCATCTTAAGACCTGGATAAAGGGATTGAAGAACGTCTAAGACAACTGCGTTCCTGGATGCCTATAGGGTGCTAAAGGTGCATCATTCTCCCAAGAAAGTTTTATCCTGGGTCAAGATTGACACTCATTTTAGAAAGATTTCGGAGGGTTAGAGCTCATCAATTTTCTTCTCAAAAATTGGTCACAGCTTTCTGGAGACCTCAGAAAATTCTTTCATGATTGGTCATAACCAATTTGCCCATCTTATGCCTTTAATGCATCTTATAATCTAGCCACAATAGTCTATTTCACGTTCATGAGTGTAGAGTTTGGTTTCTCTGTGTTGTTTTCCTTGACAACCTTCTGTTCTTGAATGTCCTTTCCTCATTCTCCATCACACTGCTCCCTAGCGAAGCCTACTGCTGCTCTGAGAGCGAGGGATGGAGCAGTGAGCAAAACCAGCAATGCCCCTGATCTCAAGAACCTTACAGCCTGGTGGGTAGAGGGAGAAAGGAACCAACGCATAGCTGGACAATATGAGAGAATCTTAGGTGCTGAGGAGAAAATTAAGCAGTTAGAAATGTGGTGGGTGACTACGTTAGATAGGGAGGGCCTCACAGAGGACGCAACACTCAAGATTTATACATTGAAACTCTTTCAGATCCAGTTTAGATGTCATCTCATCTGCTAAGTGTTTCCAGTCTACATGTCCACCACCTCCCCAAGCAGAGTGAGCGCCTTCCTTTTTGTATCCCAGAGAATATAAAATGTACCTCAGAATGTATTCTTCTGTCATTTACCCTGGTGCTATTATAGTTAGTTGTTTTCATGTCTATTTCCCCGTTTTGATTTTCAGCTACTTGAGGGCAAGGGCTATGTCTCAATTATCTTTATACCCTCCTCCAGTGCTGTGAATATAGTAGATGCTCAAATTCAAATTGAACCAACTTCAGAAAATGCTAGTTATGAGGACTTTTATCTTTAGAAGCTGTACTTTGTAGCTCACCCAGCTCTGTATCTTAAGCAGATTTTAAAGGAAGCTATTACCCACAAAAGTCATTGCCACCACTGGAAAAGAGGTATTTTTTAGAGGATTTCTAAACTATTAAGCATTCAGAATACTTGCTCAAGTAGGTGATAATTGCCAAGTGCTCTTGCAGAGGAGGTTAAAGTTTGGAAACAATGATCTTTTCCAATAAATTTCATACAATTACCCCTTGATCCAAAAAGAGAATTCTCAAGCTTTCTGTTTGAAAATATCCACCCCCCCCCCCGCCCCCCCAGCAAATTGAGAATTCCCCAGTTGAAGAGAATCAGAAAGAGAGGCTTTCGGTTAATAAACTAGAGCACTGAGCTGAACTTTACACAACACAAGCTGGATTTCACAATAGCCAGTGAGAGTAAGCACAGAGTTTGAAAATTCTACCAGAAAGTTTTGGGTTTTGTTTCTGTGTTTTTTTAATAAACACTTGGCTCTTTTGTTCTGAGCTTAAAGACTGTGCTCAATAGAGTCCTCTATTCTTCAAGTGACACCTTTAAAAAAATAAATAAATTGCTCAAATACAAGAATTAACGAGACAAATTTTAAAATGCCCTTTTCTGAAGAATCCAAGTGTTCTTACTTATGGAATCTGATTCTGAAATTCCAATTTAATAAATAAGCTCCCAACCCCCTACCACAAAAAGGAATGTCTCCAAGTTTAGACTGAGGTAGGATAAATATGCCACATTCTATTTCAAATACCAAGAACAAGGTAAGTATTTTCCCTGCTGCTTCCCTGCCCTGTAATTTGACATCCATTTTAATGATGCTTGCTTTATTGCTTGTCAGAAAAGTGAAATGGCCTGTCAATTTTATGGAGTTTCTACCTTTTGGATGGTTATATTACATTTCGAAATAAGTGTACAGCTTGCCCATCCCCTTTTATTTTTATCCTAAATGGTGCATGTGTGGGTTGGGTACTTGGCTGCCCGTGGAATGAAGTCATAATTTCAGGAGTCCAGGAGAATGGATCAAAATCACGCCAACACTTTCATGGATGGGTATATGCTGCTAAATGGATGTTTACCTAGAAAAGTCATCATCTGGCATGCAGCATAGCGAATGCTCCTAAGCCGCTAACTCATGTATACTAAACAAATTTGGCTTCGCTGCTGTGAGAGCTGCCCTGTGGAAATTCTCAACATACATTTGTTTGATTGAGCCGTCATTCCCGGTTGATCTGCTGATGATCTGTGTCACTTTGTTTAAATGTCCTAATGTGGTTTTTTCTATATATACAGTGAAAAGCCAGTATGTTCCTGTGATGGATTAAATAGAGGTGAAATTTGAGAGTGACTCCTGTTTTTGATTCCTGTGTTCTCAGACAGGTGGGTCTGGAATGATCAAGAATGTCACATTCAAACACAGGGAAAAATATGGAGCCCTTTTGATTTAAAACACATTATTGTAAAGATATATTTGCTACTGTGTTCTCCCTGTACAAGAAGCTATTTAGGATTCCCCACCTAAACAAACACCATATGGGTTAATTCTCAGCATCCTTTTCAAATGTCCAAACACCAAGGATACAAAACTCACTGCCGGGAAATGCGGTCTGAGAGAAGTGAGCAAGGCCCATTTCTGATGCATGGATTTGAGAAATCAAATGCAATGTCAGGTTAGAACCGAAGCTCCCGATCTCAAATATCTGAGTAATGGTTCAGATGGAAACCCAACACCACGGTGCCATGCAATGTCTGAGGCACTAATCAAGCGACTTTCCATGGCTAAAGCACTTCCTCCAGCTAATCTTCCCAGCTAGGCTCTCAGCTTTAATAACCTATGGGATCTGCTGTTAAGTGTGGGGATCTGGGCACCATCAGCACTGATGTCTCCACTCTGCCAAACCCCAGACAACACGTGATGCGCACGCGGTCTCCCCACCCAGCTCCTGTGGATGTGGCAGACCAAGGCCTGTCTTAAGCTATGTCCCCCACCCCAAAAATACATTCCTGACCCAACCTGCTCTCATACCTGAGACCCTCCCTGCAATTAAGCATCAGTCCTTTGGGTTAAGGAGAGTCCTCCTGACTATTGATAGTTTGTTTCTTTCAAGATGCATTTAAACATCTCCTATGGGCCACACAGACACTGAGTTTGCACTCTAGAAGCCCAAATGACTGACCTCATTCCTGGCCTCAAAGAGCCACAGTCCAGGAGAGAAGGAAGCTGTGCAAATAAAATATAGTACCCATGATCAACCAACTATGTACAAGGTGCAGAAGAGAAAGGAATTCATTCAGAGGGTGAGAAAGGTTCGGAAAGGCTGCCCAGGGATGGTGACACCTAAGAAGGGTGTGAAAGAATAAAGATAGTTTCAAAGGGGCTTCCCAGAGAAAAGGCAAGAGAAGAAAGACCATTCCAGAAAGAAGAAGGAGCATAGTTTAAAGTGTGCCCAGCTTCGTATGGGCATGAGACTAAGGGTTTCTCAGAGTCACCTGATTTACAGTGGGAAAGGAGGTGGATAGAGAAGTGAAGGAAAAAGCAATGAGCAGCCAGAGAGTCAAAGACCTCTATGCCATGTTCTAGAGATCGGACCTTTCTCCTATTATGAATATGGTGCTAGTGGAGAGTCTCAGGGGGGAGAATGGAAAGATCGGAGCTGCGTTTTAGGACGATCGCTCTGACTCAAAGAACAGGAGACGTTTAAGAGGGATGACGTAGAAGGCAGCTGAACCAGTCAGGAGCTATTTCAATAATCCATGAGAAAGACCACAAAGGCTTTTTTAAAATGACAGTGATAGTGGAGGATGAAGAATGAGAGAGAGAGAGAGAGAGAGAGAGAGAGATTTGGGAAGTAAAATTGAGAGAATCTGGTGAAGGACTGGGGAAGAAGGACATAAAATAACCCTGATGAACCAATATACTACATCATGAGTTAGTTTACCAGTGATCAGTAGAGTCTGCCACTCTGAGAGATGGCACACATATGGAAGATGAGAAGACAGAGGCTGGGATGCCAAACACTGGAATAGGAGCCTTGGGAGGTCAGGAGACAACAAGAGAACTCTGGGTACCTAGAGAGTGAAGTCACAGTGGAACCAAGGGACTTTTCCCTTGATGTAAGATTCCATGAAGATCAAAGGTCAGCACAGAGACAGGAGGGAAAAAATGTCATTCTTGCAGGTACAAATAGAGAAAATGCCAGGTAAGGCATTCAAAGTTATCTTCACTAGGTCCAGCAGACTCTTAAGGAATGTGGATACCATACGAAGCCTCATTCCTTCAAATTAGTAACTATACTTTTAATGTTGATCACTCTTAAGTTCCTACACTTTAAGTTATTCAGTATATCCGGGTAATCCTAGCTCAGGTACTTGGCTTCACAAGGTGCTTGCCAGATATACAACCCCTTCCTTGCTCAATGTTGCTTGAGATGGAATTCCATGCAAAAAGCTCCAAAACAACTCCTTATCTCAATGGTTTTGACAGAAATTTATCAGGCAAATTTGACTTAGATGTAATTTTGCACCCACATTTGAGGATTTTGAGAAAAAGAAATAGTTTAATGTCAATAAATCTAATGTATTAAGATAAATTTAAAAACGCGGTAAGTGAATACACAAAAAATCTTGCAAATCTACATTCTCCATCCATTGCCCTTCCCTTCTCGCCCTCTGCCCAGAACTCCAAAACTCCAAGCATATGGAGGCAGGGGGTGGTCCTCAGTTCACATGTCCCTCAGCCCAGGTGCCTCCTTCCCCAGAAGTTGCTGATCTGTTTGATATTATTTAATGGCGTATTTTCTTAGTAAAAGAAAAGAGCAAAGGGAAAAGAGGGAGAGGCTGGGAGTTGGGTTTTATTTATTATTGTTTGACATTATTTATTTACGATTATTTTAATTTCGGTCCAACATCCCAGGAGTCTCATTGCAATGGGTGCAACAGATACCAATAAAAAGCATCACGTGCACATATGTATATCTGTCTACTTCCTTTTTTTGCATCGCGTGCACATATGTATATCTGTCTATTTCGTTTTTTACTAGTCATATTTTCTCTAAGACACACAAAGCAAACCCTGTCAAATTGCAATATACTTCTAGACATTCTGCTTTGGATTTTTATGTTAATAAGGATAAAAGAAGGAAGAATGAACTAGAAGACATCTATTTGTTTTATAGACTTATTTGCACCATCCAAAAGAGAATGGAAATAAATCTCTTTTAGGGAGGTATGTGTTTACGATTTGATGCCATCAAAAGTGAATAAAATAATACGAAGTAAAATAAAAACAAGATAGCAGGGATTCTATATTAATTTACATAATCCTGAGTGATTAAGACACAGATTTTAAAAAAGAGATTTTTCCTTTTTTTTTTTTTTTTTGCTTTTGAGAGTTAACCCCCCGAAACAGAAGAAGGCAAATTTTAATTTTAACTGGTAGACATAAAATTGGGATTTATGGTTATATTGGATATAATTGGTAATAATGTGTACATATACCTAGATTTGACTCTCTCCCTAGTTTCTTGAGAAAATGGAAAATGGGTAAAATTTACATTCTTGGCTGCCAAAGTGCTTTGCTTGGGAACTGAGAGGCCAAATTAGTGTTTACTGAGCACCCCAATCTTACATAGGACTCTCTAGCAGACCGGCCCTGAGATCATATTTTAATAAATGCTTTTCTATGGAACTATTAGAATTCTCCTGATTCTGGAGTTTTGAAACATTTTTTTAAAATAATCAAAAACCACATTTCTTCCTAGGTTAGAGAGCATTTGAAAGAAAAAAAAGGATACACGGGATATATAGTGAGGGTTTTATTGATTGTCTCCCCCTAAAACACACACACATACAACACACTCCACAGTCTTTCTTTCTTTGACGTGACAAAACCCAATCCTTCCCACGATGCAAATGCACACAGAAGGAAGGTCAGACAACAAACAGTCCAGAGAGTTTTGTCAAAATTGTTAAAGCCTGCAAACAAACAAAAACTCAAAATAAATTAGAAATAAACTCCAAACCCAGCCAAACACCAATTAAGCTGAGGAAATCCAAAGCAAACAATGCACAAATCTTCCCAAGTGCTGTACAGTTACTTCCTGCTCCTAGCCCGCCGCCTTTGGGGGCTGCTGGAGGAGGGACCCCCCCAAGTGCAGGCTGACGGGAGGGCTAGCTCCCTGGCAGCCTCCTGCTCCCCTCCCACTGCCCGGCTTCCTGGAGCCCTGCCCCAGACCGGAGAGCTCCACGCAGAGCGCGGGGCTCTGGCCACCCCGCCAGCCTGGTATTTGGCTCCTTAGTCACCCAGCGCATAAGTATGATGGATGATGATGGATCACAGCCCCACCAAAACCGTGTGAATTTCCCAAGGCTGCTGATTATTCTAATCAAGCCCCCAGAAGAAGCACAGAGCTTCACAAAAGCCTCCAAGGAAACCTCCCATTCCCCTTGTCTGCCTGACACAGACCCCACTACATAAAGAACCTGGCCCTGATACGGCCTCCTGTCTCTGACACACAGATCTGGGCCTCCACACTCATTGTTCAGTGATATGATTTAGCCCTGAATGAATTTTTAATGAACACCCAGAGTTATAGCTCAGTGGAATGGCCACTCCAGCTTCTCCCAGGGGAAGATAACAGTTTACGAAGGTTTTCAGGTCACAGCTTTTCTAACGTTCTCTTGCTCTGCTAGACAGTATGGTCAGAAGGCTTTCTTCTTTATTGTCTAGTCTCCTCTCTCTCTCTCACGTCTCTCTCTATGGCTGTCTCTGTCTCTGTAACTCTTTAGATCTTTCTTAAATCACAAAGGTCTCCAAGAGATATCATTATGTAAGGGAAAGGCACAATGATAGAATTTGTTCATAACAGATTAATAATATCATGACTAGATCTCTACACGCAGAACTGAATTGTATATGTTGTAATAATGAAGGCTACAAAACAGAAAAATACAGTACTACTAAATTTAATTATGTTGGGGGTTTTTGACTCGGTCATTTTTTGCCCTGTAAGGTTACAGCTTGTACAGTGGGAAGAAAGTCTGAGTCTTGCAGAACAAGGGTTCAGTGACTGTCATAGGCCTCTTGGAATGTTCCAGGTCAATATATACTGAATGAATAGTACCATAAATGTCTATAAAACTCCACAGATTAGTCATATTTAGAAATATAGTTGGTGTACTTGCAGCAGAGAATATAACCTTTTGGTCCTCTTTAATGCTTACCACGATTTTCAATGCTTGGGTATCTAACTCTCCTTCAACCCCCAAATATCCTACCTCTTGAATTCTTAAAATCTCTCAAAACCTCCAATAAATAAATTAGAAAAAGTTAGTCATACTTCTCAGAGGGAGCTCTAAAACTTTACATCAGAGGAGCTTAAGAAAATGACTCTGATTAGACAAGGGTAGGGAGAATGGGTTGAAGTTTTGTTTTGAGTTCTTTGCATAAGAATAAGAAAATGTCAATTGAATTTAGAGGTATGTAGAAAATGGTGAAGATTGTGTTAGCTTGGAAAGACTTCCTGAGCCATAGCTTGGTACCACTGCCCATACTTTACAATCATGTTTACTCACTTCATACATACACTTAACTGTTTGGGTTTTTCTTCTGATTAGCTGTGCATCTTTAAAGACTATAATATTTTGAAATAGTTCTTCCAGACAAACAACTCAGAATATACAACCATAACCTTTATTTCCTAAACAAAAAGGGTGGATAAATAAAAGCAATAGACTAGGCTTCTAGAAACCCAGATCGTGTTCCTGGCACTGCCATTAATTAACTGGGAAATTCTGAGCAAGTCTTTTCATCTCTCTGGGAATCTATTTCCTGGTCTGTAAAATTACTGAATGCAGAGAGCCCCCAGGGTCCCTTCCAGCTCATAGTCATGAATCCATCAATCTCTGTGTGATCGTGGAAGTAAATTCCTAGAAAGAGCCACATCTATATAGCTTGCTTTGTGCCATAATCAGCAGAGCACCATGTGCATATAAATTCAAGAAACGCCATTGAAGGCTGATGAAGGTATTATGAAGCTGATATTATGAAGCTGATATTATGAAGTTGGCTTGGAGAAGGTCAATGAGAAGATGAAAAGCAATAAAGTTTTCGTTTTTATGGAATACCTATTATGTGCCAGACTGACACAATGTTATGCATTTTATACCATTATCTCATTTAATCCCCCCCCAAAAAACCTATAAGTAGGTATAAATAGGTAACAACCCCATTGGACCGATAAAAAAACTAAGACAGAGAGTGGATGTGTCTAACCCATGGTCCTCCAGTAAACCCACTCTTCTTGGATCCAGGCATAATGTTCCCATACCATTCTATTTCCATTTTATTCTAATAGTTCCATCACCTCCTATCATTTACAGTATCCAAACGACCAAAGACAAATAAAGTCTTTAAAATGTGACAGTTACTCCCATGCCCCTTTCTTTTCCAACAAGGGACTGCTATGGCTTTGTTTTACTCCCCTCTGGACACACAGCCCAGTTGCTTAAAAGCCAACTCCAGTTACTTCTCTAGATCAGGGTGTATGCATGTTTTATATGAAACTTGAAGGCTAACTTGTTCAAACATCATAAGCATTTAAAACATAAGCTAGTCATCACTGATTATCCTACCAATTCAGAAAGATCATTTTTATAATCTATTATTACTATAACACTTGTTTTTATTATTCTGATCAACTTCTAAATGTAGCATGTAAACAAAATAGAATTGAAATCTAAGCTACAACAAAATGTATTCTTGACATACTGGCAACCTTGTCAAGAAGGGCAAGCTACTTATATCTCAAATACCTCAAACTAACTGCAGAATTAGCTCATCATAGGTAACCAAAATGATGACTTTGGAGGATATTTCTAATTATGACTCCAGTTCAAAATTATGAATATATATGCAAACATTTACATACCTATATTTTAATTTCTACAGATGTGATGAAAAAGACATTTGGACATTAGGTGAGCTTTTACATTATTCTAAGTAATTGAATCTCCAATCCTCAATGCTTCTTCATGGGAATCTATTTCCTGATGGTTTAGCCAGAATACTGTGATATTGACCTGCAAAACCCAAGTTTGGATCTCTTCATTTATTGATCTCAGAAATTTACCATGTTTGAGAAAAGTCCAAGATTTGGAGATCTGCACCAACAGAGTTGTTAGAATCAAAGAGCAGGATATAGTGCGATTTCCATTGCTTCAGTCAGCGTCTGCAAAATGCCAATATTTTGCATATCTTCAAAGAGCAGAATCTGTCTCCAAAAACCATACAAAATGGCCCACTACAAAGGAAACTCCTTCAAGATTTTTGTTATTGAACCAGGACCAGAAATCAGAGGAAAACCTCTGAGAACAGTATAAAAATGACAGATATAAGAGGAGGCCGCGCACACCATGAAATGAGAGACTTTTTGCTGACAGATGAGCACCTTTGAACTCTAACCCAATAAAAGAATTAGCACTCCCAATGTATAATCAGTACAGCAAGCAAAATATGTCAACACACGATAGGCAGGATAATCAATCGACGTGCGAGGTAGGAAACAGCCAGACTAAATAGCAGCCCCGTCCCAGTGAGTCAGACAGCTCTTTCCTGCTCCTTAAATTTCTCATACCACAGGGACGAGGAATTAATATGCAATAAAGAAAAACCCCTAACAAGTAAACCAACAGAGCAAGGCTGCAGAGTCCAAACTAAGAAGTGACCCAGGATTCCCAAAACTGAGGCTTCTGATGTTTTCCTTTTTCTTAGAAGTGTTCTAAGGGTCTTTCTCTGGTCGGATAGTAGACAACTTTAAATTATCAACCACAACCCTATTCTTTACTCTCCCTTCCCATGAAGATTTCAGAGACAATCAATGTAGCAGGAGCTACAGACATAAAGAGAATGAGCTTTTAATCCTGGTTGGCTGTGTGCTAACACTGACCTCAGGCAAATACTTTAACCAGGTTGGGTCTCGGGGCTGTATTCATCTATAAAAACAGAAGAATAACACTTTTGAAGGGGATTTTATAACAATTAAAAGAAATAGATAAAATGCCTTCTGTGATACCCAAAGCGGGTAAACGGTTATGTTCAACAAAGGCAGGGTTGGCAATCGCAGTCTCCTTGTAACATGGTACTTTGACTCCTGCAAGCATCTAAGAAATGTGGTGACGTCCTCATATATTAAATAATAATCTCACAGGACAAAACAGAATAGCGTAGTTTCAGACGTGCATAAGATGGGGCAGATAACCCAGGTCTGAATTCCCTTTCTACCATATGTTAGCTGTGTGGTAGTGGAAGAATCACCTAATCTCTCTGGGTCACAGTCAACTCATTTGTAAAGTTGGAGAAACAGTATCTCACCAACCAGTAGGGCCGAGTCTGAGAAGAGGGACTCAACGTTCCTTTCAGCTTTTTCTCAATAACTGTGAATCGTCTGTTGCTGGTTCACCTTATCTCAGGTATCAACTTGACAAAACCAACAGGAAATCGTCTCAATTCCCAAATCTACATCCCTTCAGGAATTCAGAAATGATTCTTTTATTTTGCTTGTGTTTTCCATTTTTCCAAAGAAGAATCACTTGTGTTCTCCGCTTAAAATCACATAGTAACTCTGCAGGATTTTCACAGTGTGCTTTGCATGGTTTTTTTGGTCGTAATTGTTTTAAAAACTCAGCCCCAACCTTGCTAGCTCCAAACCACAGGTGGGTATGTTTTGTAATACCTTCCACTAGTGCTGCCTATAATTCAAGATCCCACCTGCTTTAAACTGAATAGCTCTGTGTGATGCAATATTTTATTTTTCACTTATCTCATTTTAAATGTTTGCTTTCCAAACAGATACATTGCAAGAATGGCCTTTCAACTACTAGTTGTTTTTTTTTTTTTTTTTTTTTTGGTACGCGGGCCTCTCACTGTTGTGGCCTCTCCGGCTGCGGAGCACAGGCTCCAGACGCGCAGGCTCAGCGGCCATGGCTCACGGGCCCAGCCGCTCCGCGGCATGTGGGATCTTCCCGGACCGGGGCACGAACCCGTGTCCCCTGCATCGGCAGGCGGACTCTCAACCACTGCGCCACCAGGGAAGCCCTCAACTACTAGTTTTTAACCCTCATAACTGCACCCTCCTGATGTTAGCAGCACTTAAATGGGCAATTTTCTTCACTGACCATGGCAAATACCATTTGAATTAGCCAAGAATTTCTCTTTGGGTTCGTGAGATAGAAGAACATTCATCCCACTGCAGCTGGCTGATGATAATAATTCTAAAGCCACTTGGAGGAAAGTAACTTAAAGTCAGAGAAGTAGAAATATTGTGAGGTTTTCTAAACAACTGCTTATCCTTGTTCTTGCGAAAAGAAAATTCTCTTTTCTGATATGTGTGGATATAGGCAAATTCAGACATTCTAGTTTTTGTCAGTCACTGATACTACAGCTACAAAAATGAAATCTGAGGCCTAATCTGCCTTAGAATTCAGAAACTCAAGCGCTTTCAGACAGCAACAATAAGTCATTTTCCACGTTTATTTTCCATGCACATAAGACACACCACTCTGCCATCAACATGTCAGACGAAATCCAAAATGGCTTAGCACAAAAATTACCCAAAGAATGGCCATCAGAAAAAGAGATGTGACAAAACAACTGTGCTAAAATACTACTTTAACTTGAATTATATTTGCATTCATTTGTTTCCTAATACTTTTGGAGAACTTTGTGGAGAAAAGACCGGACTTTTGTCTGGTAGTTTTTAAAATATCAAACGTTCGTCGTCCATCAGCGACCCCTTCTTGGATGTGACAGTGTGATAGAATAAAGGCCAACTTTTGTTTTGGAATCTCATTGACGTGGCCTTTGGCAGCGTACGAGACCTGTTCTCGGTTATTGTGTCCTTTGTACACTGATGCCTACTTATAAGGAAGGGCAATAAGGGAGGCCCATGACAATGTCTCAACTTTCCCCCCTAGAGATGGAGCCCCCCTGGTTTCTATAATATAAAGCATGAGCAATATTTGTTGTCACAGGAGAGAATAAAAGTGCCAGACAAATAAGAAACATCATTTGACACTTCTCTTCCATGTTTAGGAAGTTAAGTGAGTCGTGGGATTGTGCCTAGGAATGAATGAATATCTCATCACAGATTAGACTGAACCAGTCCCATGCACAGCACCCTCTCAAAACACAGCCTCCTCTCCCCTTTGATTATACCTGGATTATCTTAGGGCTCTTTAAAATGTTTTCCATGAACTCACAGAATAGTTATTTCAGGACAAAATAATTGACAATGCAAAACATTGTCAGTATTTTATCTTCTGCAGAGTTGTCCCTATTAGCAAAAATTAAAAGTACTTACCTGCCACCAACAAAAACATAAAATGTTTAAGTCTTTCCTTTAGATCAAATCAGTGATAGAAATTAACTGTAAGCATAGCTCCTGCCTGTTCTCCTCTACCCATTTTAGCAATCTTGTCTGTCTCTATGTGAATATATGTGTCTGTGCATGCATATGTCATCATAGAAGTTCTACTTTCCATTGATAGTGACCTGGTACACTTTCATTTCTATCCTTTAAAAAAATGTGGGAAGGTGCTTTATTGTTTCAGGATGAAACTATTAACCTATATATAAATATCTGAAGACTAGTAAGAGAAACTGGGCCATTTCCATTTTCCAGAAGACACTAATGCCAGAAAAAAAAAAAGAAAAAAAAAAGATTGGCAAAGCTCTTTTCTTTCTAAGCATTAAGAAAAAGATGGTCATAAAACCAAAAGGAAAGATATTCCTCTCCTCTCCAAACAATCCAGACCCCAAACTAACCACAGACAGGAATGTTTATAAAAATGACTTGCTTGCAATTCTCCTTGTTAGGCAGTTCATCCTATAGAAAAAGCCTTCTGTAAAGAACATCACTTACTGGCAGATTCATTCAGTGTTCAGGTTAAAACCCAAAGACAGCATTGCACTGTGAATTTCCCTTCTGATTTCCTGACATCTCCACTGTGACAGGGCTCCACATTACATATTGTCACTGCGATGGTACCTCTAACAAAAGGACAATGCCTTCTGCTAAAGTACTAAAATAACCAAAAGTTGCAAGGCCAGATGTGTCATCCATACCTTACATAAATACTTATGTTAAAGAATTTCTTTGGGTTATGTTTGTTACAATGATCTTACTCTTGGAAAAACCATGCCGTTTTCCACGAAAAATAAGACGATGCTCCCCGTGTTTCTTACTTAGCTTCTGTGACACTCCATTGGCAATGCCATGGGTAGGCCATCAAAATAATACCAGACAAATGCTCCTGACAGCTGGGGTCTATCAGTTTTCACAGCAGGTTTCTTCCCCTACAGCTGACAGGAAAAATAAACATCTTCCAAAGAAAATGAAGGCAAATGCCAAATGTCTCATTGATTCCCAGTAAAAATCCCTTTTTAAATATTAACTATGATAATGTTTGACTTTAAAAGAAAGGCAAAAAGGAAAAGTTTGAGTCAGGTGGGAAGAACTTTAGGAACATTATGATCTCAACAATGTGATGTAACCAAAATATATAAGAATGTCGCTAATCTTCATTTGACTGCAGACCGACCATGGGCTTTTCAAAGGACTGGAACAACCTCTCAGTTTGGGTCAGAGACTTTTTTCTTCAGAAAGGTTCGACTGTTCAGTTCAGTGGCCATTGAATTGCAGCTCCAGAAATACTATCTACTATGGAGCACTTATTTTTATGTTTTATTTCTGGTCAAGAAAACACCAGTGACTCTAAAACATGTATGCTTTATCCAAATTGCTTTAGAAGAGAAATAAAACCAGGTTACCTTCAAAAGAACGTAGAGCTACAAGGAAGTAATAGGAACAACAGCAGCTGCAGAAAAATTAGTGACAACTCTGGGGAAAGTTGTTCCTGAGCTCAGCAGGGAATATGACAAAGGTGGTGGGTTCTAGGAAGCCACCATGGGGCTGGGAGGCTAACAGGGACTTGTGTTCATCAAGCCAGGTAGAGATGCCACTAAAGGCCATCAACACCTGTACTTGCTAAGCAGGTGAAAAGAGGCAATGGCAGAATAATTTGAGAAATCCTGTGGCAATTCATCAGCAAGAAAAAGAAAACAGGCTTTCTTAAACAGGTGTTTAGATAACTGTCAAAAGCATGTCATTTGTGTGTGAACACTTCCCAATCCTACTATTTGCTTTTAATCCTGCCACTTGTAAGCAGAAGGCAGAAGCTAACCATTATAGGCTATTTTCTCAGTAAAGAATTACAGCATTATGAGGAGGGGAAAGGCACAAGCGAATGGATGGTGCATATTTTCAGGGCGTTTGAAGTTACCAATACCTGAAGGCAGATGCGAGGATTCCATTTTCAACCTAAAGAACCACCTCGTACATGTGAGTAATTCAAAATGTCAGCGTACAATCCAAGAAGAGTTCATTCAACCACGGAGAGGCCACCGTGCACCTCACCCATTAAATTCAGGAACAGAAACATCCTCGTAATCACACCTCTTTCCTCCTTAAGCATGTAGGAATTGGCCCCATCTCTTTTAGTCACAACCTATACTTAAGGAAACAAAACCAAGAACCGGAAGTGACGCATCCAGTCATCAAATTTAATCCTCCTCTCAACAACCGAAGCCTAAAAGGATAGTGCCAAATCAGGCATCAAATCCAGACTTTCCATCTCCCAAGTTCATGGTTCTCTCCATCCATCAGCTACACCTGGGCAAGTTCAGCAGCTGTCCCAGGCATAGTAAGAATGATATCCTAGAACGAGCTCTGGCCTGGGAAGCATGAGACCTGGGTTCTAGCTCCAGCCCCTGCAGCAAACCAACAATGGCCACATCTTTAACCTCTCATGGTAAGTGAGCTGGATATTCCTCTTTCAGTTCTAAGAATCCCCAAATCTGAAATTTGAATTACAAGGAAAATGTTGAAAATGAAGAAAGAGAAGAAACTGTGGCAGGGGCTTTCTCCTGTCTGAGCAATTAAGCGACTAGCAAAAACATTTCTTCACTGGACACTGGCCTGCAGGACTGGGGCAAGGCGGTTTCCTCCAAGGAAGCAATTACAGGTAGTGAAAATGGAGAAGAGAGCCGCACTCCTCCGGCTCAACTATGAATCTGTTTCAAGGAATAGGCTTGCCACATGATTCCATTTTCAGTTCCAATTTCTCTCAAAAATGAGGAATTTGCAAGTGTACAAACCAAGCCCATAATTCCTAAGAACATGACATCTTAACATAAGATGGTCACTAAAAAGTTACATGAAGATTCTTTACCTGGAAAAGAACATGCACTTTGAAATAAAATAGGTATGTACAGAGCAATTTTGAAGATAACTAAAATAAAGACTATTTCTGAAACGAACACGATTTTATGCAGGATATGTTTTCATCTCCCATAAAGGATCTTGACGTTCCACAGAATAATATAGTGGGCAAATCTGGCAATGATGGCAGTGTACAGTATTTTTCTTGTAACTTACACCTCCTACGAAGTCATTGCAGTCATGACAAACTCCAATCCTGCTGGAATGAGGTTCAGAGAACACACTGAGAGGTGATACATGGTCTAACAAGAAGAGGTCTATAATGTGTCACGACCAGGAAACAGGGTAAGGTTTCTAGATTCTTCAGCGCTAAATTCTTAGGTTCTGATGGCTTTTAAATTTTGATCAATTACTATGAACAATCTTCTTAAAATGCATTATCTTTTTCTCTACTCATTTTTGTGAGCACAAGTATAACCTCCATGGGAGGTTACAGCTGCTTCGGGATACCATTAAGAAATACAGAGTTGTTTGTCTTACAATGAGTATTTTCAGAATGCCGTGCTATTTTAGATGGCGTTTCTGCTTTCTTCCCCTACATCTATTGCCAATGTCCTCTGCCAGCTGCTCAGTGGTCCATTGTCAATAAGTCTAATTCTTGCCATCTCTCTAGTATGTTCTACGTGGTGCCACGATTGCTTAAATCCTATATTCCTGCTTGCTTTCCTTTGCTCCCATCCTTACTTCCTGCTGCCTGCTTGCACTGCCATGTTTTTATAGCCTAGGCCAACCAATGAGAACGCTCCTTTCTTCTGGTTGGTAAACCAAACAATTACAGCACATCCTTCTTTTAAAAAAATCACTTCACTTCTTTTTGCTTACAATTCTTAAAACTCTTCTCTGTCTTAAGGTTGGAAGGTGTCACTTCTCAGACTCAGAAATTCTCAGGTGTTTCTAAGTTAACAACGTCTCCAGAGGATTAGAGGGGGACCTGAGCAATAAACAGGTGGATATGATTAAAATTCTATTTTCTCTAATACAGATTACCTACAATAATCTAAGCAAGAATCTAGGCTTCTTGAAAAGAATAAGCATGCCGTAAAGAACTAGGCAATTAATTTTTGTAAAGAATCTAGGCAACCTTAAGAGGAAGAGAATTTATGCCTCATAATATAATATTCTATGTTGTACAAACAAATAAGAATTATAAGCTCTTTCTATCGGTTCCCATTTTTTAAAATAGTTATCAGTGGAAGGCTTGTTTGTACCAACAAGTATTCCCAATAAAAATGTTCGAAGGTCAGAGTTATACCCTTTTGTTATTTGATTTGTTGCCCAAGTTGCTGTGTGTGACATTAGAACTTACCAGGAATTAGTGTGATAATGAAGAGAAAACTGATGTCTTTTGATAACAGAAAATGGACACCATGATCATTTACATTCCTGAATGATGTCTAATGTAACCAAAGTCCAAGCTGAATATCAAATATGGAAAAAAATACAAATAATGCAGCTGAGTTTATACCAGAAACACAATATTATTCCCAAAGTAAAATAAATCACAGAGAAAGAATAAATTTTCTGTTCACAGGTATGAAACTTTGTATTTGTTTATTTCTTTTCCTTGACCTAGAACCCAAAAGCCTTTGCCTAACATGTCTGAGAAATTTGACTCCATCGAATGGAGTCAAAAAAGACAATTATTTTCATGTTTAAGACCTAAGACACTAAAATCTCCCCCAAACCATCAGCCTTAAAAATTAAATTTGACTTTTAGCAGAGATTCACCTACCCAGGCCCTCTAATACATCAATGTGTATTAAATACAGCCCAAACCATATGGCCTAGTGAAAAATATATGGACTTTATAGTAAGAAAAATCCTCATTTTAAAACCAAGTTCTGTCATTCACAATCATGCAACCTTGGACACGTTACTTTACCTCTCTGAATCTCTATATTTTTTATATGGAAAATAAAACACCACTAGTTTTGTTGTGGAGCTTGAAAATAAGAGGCTTGGCACAGTACAGAGAAAGTACATAATAAATTATAATTATTATCATCATTATTTTCCGGAGTGCTCTGGGAAGCAGAAGGAATTACTAAATTGGGTCATGAGTCTATGATCTACATGCTCTGAAAGTGCCTCTCAAACTGTAATGTGCAGAGAAACCACCTGAGGTCTTGTTAAAATGCAAGTTCTGACTCAGTAGATCTGGGTGGGGCCTAAGACTCTGAATTTCTAAAAAGCTGCTGGGGCATTTTAATACAGCTGGTTCATGAAACACACTTTGAGTAGCAAAGCTTACTATGAATCTGGACGTTATGAATCATTACAATGTCACTGATTCCTAAGAGGCAGAAGTTTCTTAAATGAAGACTTCATATATAGAGGCACTAAGAGGAAAAAGAAAAAAGAAAGGCACCTTCCATAAGACAATTAACCTCTTTAGGTTTACAGGGAAGAAAGAGTTTGCCTAAAGTTCCTTTCCATTAAAAAATTTTGTTTCCTTAGAGCTCATACCATACTTAACTTCAAATTTTCTGATTATCTGCAAGGGGGAAACCATATAGGATCCTTTGCAAATATTCAGAAGTAGTGAATTGGATACCTCACCCTGTTTTGGAAGATGAGTGTTATGGACTGATGTATTCCCCCAGAATTCATATGTTGAAGCCCAGTGTGATAGTCGTTAGAGATGGGGCCTTTGGGGAGTAATTGGGTTTAGATGAGGTCCTGAAGGTGATGCCCTCATGATGGGATTAGTGCTCTTATAAGAAGGGGAAGAGAGCGCTCCCCCACCTCACCCCCTCTATCTCCATCCCATGAGGATACAGAAACAAGACAATCGTCTGCAAGCCAGAAAGAGAGCCCTCACCAGGACCTGATCGTGCTGGCACCCTGATCTCTGCCCTCACAGTCCCTAGAACTGTGATAAATGTCTGTTGTTTAAGTCCCCTAGTCTATGGCGTTTTGTTATAGCAGCCCAAACTTGACCAATACAACGAGGATACTACAGAAAAGCTTGCTGAAACTAATCATACAGACTTATCTTTGATGGGAATTCTTTTTAAAGATCTTTGACATTAATGAGAATTTTTTAACATGGCTCCTAATAAGATGCATTACTAATATAAGGGACATAAGAGAATCACCAACTATAACTCCACTGTGTTTCAGATGAGAAAGCTGAGGCCCAGAAGAGGCACCCGACTTGTTGCAACTCACTAGTGTCATATAAACAAAGACTCAGTTCTCCTAAGTCCCATTCAAAGTGCCTCATAGGTTTTGAATACTTCTTTTCCGACACAGGATCCTCATTATGTTTTATAATTAAATCACCATTAATTATTAGAGAGGTAATATATAACCCCAAACCAAAACCAGGTTGGGATATATGTAGATGACAGATGTGCCCTAACAGTCAGATGATATTTACATGGTTTCCAATGGCCCCAGAGATTTAGTCTAAGATGCAAACAAGCCAAAAAATGTACTTTTCTCCCTCTGCCAGAACTTATAGTCAAATGCTTAAAGCTTCCATTAAGCCCATGACATTTCATCATCTTCTCAACAGTCCTGCAGTTATTCCAATTGAAATAAAGAAAAACTCAGTGTTCTGGGAGACCACCTCCTGTAGGACTGGCTCAAGAGCTCAGTTTCTTAGTTTGACCTTGAAAACTAAGACAAGCATCTTCAAGACTACTGAGGTTTTGTCAAATTCCTACCGTGCAAAGACCATGATGCTCTGGTTTAAAAGCTGAAAATAGCATCCTTTCAGTGGCACAGCTAAGCCCTCCGTCAGATTTTATGGTAGTAAAAGTTCGGCATGGCTTTCAAAGTCTTTCTGATCTGACCAGTCGTACATTTCTCTAAGTCTACCACAACTTCTGGAACAAGCGGTCAATCTCCAGTTAGTCTAAAAAAGTCACGGCTCATGACCCCTCTGATCAGAGACCTCGAAGTCACGATTGTACAAACCTCCATCTTCACCATGATGTGAAAGAAGACGGTTGTTCTTCTGAAGGGTACACAATGTGAAACATGACTGGCAAGTTTTCTCCATAAACAGAAAAAATCTATCCCTCACAGAGCTGCCTTTATTTGAGCAAGACATTTGCAAAGCTTAGCGTCTCCTTGAATCTATTAGAAACCCTTCCCTGAGTGAGGAAACAGACATTGTAAATGAACCATGACTCAAAACCCCCTTGTACCAGAAAATATCCTACAGATTCCAGAGGCATTTTATGTTCTGTCTATTTTCCTGACATACTAGTTCTAACTATCTGATTCATTTATTTTTTTGTTTAATGCTTTAACCAGTTTCAGTAGATTATTACAGTCAAACAAGTGATTTCTTTCAGGGTTAGGTTTTTTTTCCTCCGTCTGACGTTGGAAGAGTTTCAGATTCAGTTGAAGGAAAGGCTCTGTTATATACTACAGAAACACCAAATACCATATATTCAGCTTAGCTACAATAAGAAAAGCCAGACCCAGATGTCTCAAACTAAGCAGAGGAAAAGGAGGAAAGTTAAAATTTAATGTTCATTTGCAGAAACTCCCTACTTGCATACACCCCAGATAACCAGTTGGAATCAATGAAAATTTACAAGCTTACAGAATAAAAATCTAATTCACTCATCTCAGAAGAACTTGCAGCACTTTCCATTTTTAATGTCCTACAGAGATGACTTCAATGGCACCAGAATAACTCATCAATTAAGAGAAAAGAAATGTAGATTTCCATGCTTTTTCCAGTAGAAAACAGAACTATGAATCACAAACTCGAGTTGCCTGTGCACATAACCTGTATTTAGCTTATAGGTATTCTCTCAAATTCTGTCCACATCTGGCCCATAGCTGTTCATTTGAATCAAAATACAAAAAACTGGGACTTCCCTGGTGGCCCAGCAGTAAAGAATCCACCTTGCAATGCAGGGGATGCAGGTTCGATCCCTGGTCAGGGAACTAAGATCCCACATGCCGCGGAGCAACTAAGCCTGCATGCCACAACTACTGAGCTCACGCGCCTCAGGTAGAGCTCGTGTGCCGCAAACCACAGAGCCCACACGCCCTGGAGCCTGCATGCCACAACTAGAGAAGAGAAAACCCGTACGCCACAACTAGAGAGAAGCCCAAGTGCCACAATGAAGAGCTTGTGTGCCACAATGAAAGATCCTGCATGCCTCAACGAAGATCCCGAGTGCCGCAACTATGACCTGACCCAGCCAAAAATAATTAAATAAATAAATTACATTAATAAATAAATCTTTAAAATAATATATAAAAAATTATTACGACTTTTGATCCAGAGATTCCATTTCTAGAAATAAGACTGTGTGAAAATGTATCTGATAGAGAACAATCATACATAACAATTGTTGAGCATTTATTATGAAGCAGCCATTGTCCTAAGACTTTATATCCAGTGTAGAAGCACAACTCTAAGAGCCATGTACTGTCACTATGTCCACATTGGCTGAGGACATGGAAGTTTCGAAAAGGTCCGTTGGTCAAACAGTAATCAGTGGCACATATTCAAAAGCCCACACTCTTAACCGCTCTATGGAAATATCTGTGAATGTTACAGCATTACTAATAATAATGAAAAACCTTCACAATCAAATGTCCAACAATAGAAGCTTTGGGAAAATAAACACAATGGAATTCAAAGCAGCCATATGTTGAAGAATAGTATCATACAACATGAGAAAATGTTCGTAACATACTGAGTGACAAAATAAAGCAGGTTTTCAAAACAGATAGCATGAAGTGATGCCCTATTGGTCACCTAAGATTTATACAAAGGAAAAAAGATGAAAAGATGTTGAAAGTGGTTATCTCTGAGGATAAGCTTATGCGTGAAGTTTTTCTCTGCTATTTTTTGTATTTAAGAATATTCTACAATAAATATTGCAGAAATACATTTCCATTTGAAAAGTTAATTAATAAAATGGCAGCCATTACCTAGTAAACTCCCGCAAAATACCTCCCTCCGCTAACACAGAAATATCATTTTGATTGAGTCTGTTCCATCTGTTGTAACACAGCTTTTTTTAAAAGCCCATGTGAAAATGTCAGCTAACAGACTTTAATAATCTTATAAGAAAGAAGCCACCAGCATTTTTCTAATGGTTCTGCCAAGTAAGTTCCTACTCCTTGGGAAGACCTTGGGGACATAGTTCTATGTGGAAGTCATTTAAAGTATTGAGGCACAGCCCAAACTCAAACACAGAACAAATTCAAGATGGCAGACACCTAGACAGGGAGAAGGAACCTCTGATGCTCAGGCACTTCACTGGGAGATTGGTTAATGACATCACTGTGTTCACAGCGGACGCCTGAATCTTCCAAACAGGGTGTTAAATTAATGGTCACCTTCCTTCCTTCTCAGTTCACCCATGCTGAAAAGTGTTTTTCACCTTTTAAAATCCATCTGATTTGAAGTAAATGGATAGTTTTCTGCACTAATAGCATGAAACGTATGAGAGTCAGTTTATGGTAGTCACAAGTTTAGTAATTACTGAAGTAAAAGGGCTAGAAGAGTAATTAATATGAGATTAACAGAGCAGGGAACAGAGAAAATTGTGCAATGCAGTCTTGAGATTCTCTTTTCCAAATGTGAAACCATAAAATGTTGATCTCATGCAACCATCATGTTAGTAACATAAGGCAAGTGGAGACGGTGGGAGGAAGAGACTGACATTTAAAGAATGCCTGGGGACAAAAACTGGACTGAGGAGCTTCAAGATGGCGGAAGAGTAAGACGCGGAGATCACCTTCCTCTCCACAAATACATCAGAAATACATCCACATGTGGAACAGCTCCTACAAAACACCTACTGAACGTGGGCAGAAGACCTCAGACCTCCCAAAAGGCAAGAAACTCCCCACGTACCTGCGCAGGGCAAAAGAAAAAAGAATAAACAGAGACAAAAGGATAGGGACGGGACCTGCACCAGTGGGAGGAAGCTGTGAAGGAGGAAAAGTGTCCACACACTAGGAAGCACCTTCGCGGGAGGAAACTGCGGGTGGCGGAGGGGGAAAGCTTCGGGGCCGAGGAGGAGAGCGCAGCAACAGGGGTGCGGAGGGCAAAGCGGAGAGATTCCCGCACAGAGGATCAGGGCCGACCGGCACTCACCAGCTCGAGAGGCTTGTCTGCGCACCCGCCGGGGCGGCCGGGTCTGGGAGCTGAGGTTCGGGCTTCAGTCGGAGCGCAGGGAGGACTAGGGTTGGCGGTGTGAACACAGCCTGAAGGGGTTAGTGCACCACGGCTAGCCGGGACGGAGTCCGGGAAAAGTCTGGAGCTGCCTAAGAGGCAAGAGACTTTTTCTTGCCTCTTTGTTTCCTGGTGCGCGAGGAGAGGGGATTAAGAGCGCTGCTTGAAGGAGCTCCAGAGACGGGCGCGAGCCGCGGCTAAAAGCGCGGACCCCAGACACGGGCATGAGACGCTAAGGCTGCTGCTGCCGCCACCAAGAAGCCTGTGTGCGAGCACAGGTCACTCTCCACACCCCCTTCCGGGGAGCCTGTGCAGCCCGCCACTGTCAGGGTCCCGGGATCCAGGGACAACTTCCCCGGGAGGACGCACGGCGCGCCTCAGGCTGGTGCTACGTCAGGGTGACCTCTGCCGCCGCAGGCCCGCCCCGCACTCCGAGCCCCTCCCTCTCCCCGGCCTGAGTGAGCCAGAGCCCCTGAATCAGCTGCTCCTTTAACCCCGCTCTGTCTGAGCGAAGAACAGACGCCCTCAGATGCCCTACACGCAGAGGCGGGGCCAAATCCAAAGCTGAGCCCCGGGAGCTATGAGAACAAAGAAGAGAAAGGGAAATTTCTCCCAGCAGAATCTGAAGCAGCGGATTAAATCTCCACAATCAACTTGATGTACCCTGCATCTGTGGAATACCTGAATAGACAACGAATCATCCCAAATTGAGGAGGTGGACTTTGGGAACAAATATATATATATTTCCCTTTTTCTCTTTTTGTGAGTGTGTATGTGTATGCTTCTGTGTGTGATTTTGTCTGTATAGCTTTGCTTTTACCATTTGTCCTAGGGTTCTGTCTGTCCGTTTTTTGTTTGTTTTCACTTAAAAAATTTTTTTCTTAATAATTATTTTTTCTTTTAATAATTTTATTTTACTTTAATTTAATTTTATCTTCTTTCTCTCTCTCTTTCTTTCTTTCTTTCTTTCTTTCTTTCTTTCTTTCTTTCTTTCTTTCTTTCATTTTTCCTCCCTTTTATTCAGAGCCACATGGATGAAAGGCTCTTGGTACTCCAGCCAGGTATCAGGGCTTTGCCTCTGAGGTGGGAGAGCCAAGTTCAGGACACTGGTCCACAAGAGACCTCCCAGCTCCACGTAATATCAAACGGCGAAAATCTCCCAGAGATCTCCATCTCAACACCAAGACCCAGCTCCACTCAATGACCAGAAAGCTACAGTGCTGGACACCCTATGCCAAACAACTAGCAAGACAGGAACACAACCCCATCCATTAGCAGAGAGGCTGCCTAAAATCATAATAAGGCCACAGACCCCAAAACACACCACCAAACGTGCACCTTCCCACCAGAAAGACAAGATCCAGCCTCATCCATCAGAACACAGGCACTAGTCCCCTCCACCAGGAAGCCTACACAACCCATTGAACCAAACTTAGCCACTGGGGACAGACAGCAAAAACAAAAGGAACTACGAACCTGCAGCCTGCGAAAAGGAGACCCCAAACACAGTAAGTGAAGCAAAATGAGAAGACAGAAAAACACACAGCAGATGAAGGAGCAAGATAAAAACCCACCAGACCTAACAAATGACGAGGAACTAGGCAGTCTACCTGAAAAAGAATTCAGAATAATGATAGTAAAGATGATCCAAAATCTTAGAAATAGAATAGAGAAAATACAAGAAACATTTACAAAGGACCTAGAAGAACTAAAGAGCAAACAAACAATGATGAACAACACAATAAATGAAATTAAAAATTCTCTAGAAGGGATCAATAGCAGAATAACTGAGGCAGAAGAACAGATAAGTGACCTGGAAGATAAAATAGTGAAAATAACTACTGCAGAGCAGAATAAAGAATGAAAAGAACTGAGAACAGTCTCAGAGACCTCTGGGGCAACATTAAACGCACCAACATTTGAATCATAGGGGTCCCAGAAGAAGAAGAGAAAAAGAATTGGACTGAGAAAATATTTGAAGAGATTATAGTTGAAAACTTCCCTAATATGGGAAAGGAAATAGTTAATCAAGTCCAGGAAGCACAGAGAGTCCCATACAGGATAAATCCAACGAGAAATATGCCAAGACACATATTAATCAAACTATCAAATATTAAATACAAAGAAAAAATATTAAAAGCAGCAAGGGAAAAACAACAAATAACACACAAGGGAATCCCCATAAGGTTAACAGGTGATCTTTCAGCAGAAAATCTGCAAGCCAGAAGGGAGTGGCAGGACATATTTAAAGTGATGAAGGAGAAAAACCTACAACCAATATTACTCTACGCAGCAAGGATCTCATTCAGATTTGATGGAGAAATTAAAACCTTTAGAGACAAGCAAAAGCTAAGAGAATTCAGCACCACCAAACCAGGTTTACAACAAGTGCTAAAGGAACTTCTCTAGGCAGGAAACGCAAGAGAAGGAAAAGACCTACAATAACAAACCCAAAACAATTAAGAAAATGGGAATAGGAACATACATACCAATAACTACCTTAAATGTAAATGGATTAAATGCTCCAACCAAAAGACATAGACAGGCTGAATGGATACAAAAACAAGATCCGTATATATGCTGTCTACAAGAGACCCACTTCAGACCTAGGGACACATAGAGACTGAACGTGAAGGGATGGAAAAAGATATTCCATGCAAATGGAAATCAAAAGAAAGCTGGAGTAGCAATTCTCATATCAGACAAATAGACTTTAAAATAAAGACTATTACAAGAGACAAAGAAGGACACTACATAATGATCAGGGGATCGATCCAAGAATATATAACAATTGTAAATATTTATGCACCCAACATAAGAGCACCTCAATACATAAGGCAAATACTAACAGCCATAAAAGGGGAAATTGACAGTAACATAATCATAGTAGGGGACTTTAACACCCCACTTTCACCAATGGACAGATCATCCAAGATGAAAATAAATAAGGAAACACAAGCTTTAAATGATACGTTAAACAAGATGGACTTAATTGATATTTATAGGACATTCCATCCAAAAACAACAGAATACACATTCTTCTCAAGTGCTCATGGAACATTCTCCAGGACAGATCATATCTTGGGTCACAAATCAACCTTGGTAAATTTAAGAAAATTGAAATCATATCAAGTATCTTTTCCAACCACAACGCTATGAGATTAGATATCAATTACAGGGAAAAACCTGCAAAAAATATTAACACATGGAGGCTAAACAATAGACTACTTAATAACCAAGAGATAACTGAAGAAATCAGAGAGGAAATCACAAAATACCTAGAAACAAATAACAATGGAGACACAATGACCCAAAACCTATGGGATGCAGCAAAAGCAGTTCTAAGAGGGAAGTTTATAGCAATACAATCCTACCTTAAGAAACAGGAAACATCTCAAATAAACAACCTATCCTTGCACCTAAGGCAATTAGAGAAATAAGAACAAAAAAACCCCAAAGTTAGCAGAAAGAAAGAAATCATAAAGATCATATCAGAAATAAATAAAAAAGAAATGAAGGAAATGATAGCAAAGATCAATAAAACTAAAAGCTCGTTCTTTGAGAAGATAAACAAAATTGATAAACCATTAGCCAAACTCATCAAGAAAAAAAGGGCGAAGACTCAAATCAATAGAATTAGAAATGAAAAAGGAGAAGTAACAACTGACACTGCAGAAATACAAAAGATCATGAGAGATTACTACAAGCAACTCTATGCCAATAAAATGGACAACCTGGAAGAAAAAGACAAATTCTTAGAAATGCACAACCTTCCAAGACTGAACCAGGAAGAAATAAAAAATGTGAGCAGACCAGTCACAAGCACTGAAATCAAAACTGTGATTAAAAATCTTCCAACAAACCAAAGCCCAGGACCAGATGGCTTCACAGGCGAATTCTATCAAACATTTAGAGAAGAGCTAACATCTATCCTTCTCAAACTCTTCCAAACTATAGCAGAGGGAGGAACACTCCCAAACTCATTCTATGAGGCCACCATCACCCTGATACCAAAACCAGACAAAGATGTCACAAAGAAAGGAAACTACAGGCCAATATCACTGATGAACATAGATGCAAAAATCCTCAACAAAATACTAGCAAACAGAATCCAACAGCACATTAAAAGGATCATACACCATGATCAAGTGGAGTTTATCCCAGGAATGTAAGGATTCTTCAATATATGAAAATCAATCAAAGTGATACACCATATTAACATATTGAAGGAGAAAAACCATATGATCATCTCAATCGATGCAGAGAAAGCTTTCAACAAAATTCAACACCCAATTATGATAAAAACCCTGCAGACAGTAGGCAGAGAGGGAACGTTCCTCAACATAATAAAGGCCATATATGACAAACCCACAGCCAACATCGTCCTCAATGGTGAAAAACTGAAACCATTTCCACTAAGATCAGGAAAAAGACAAGGTTGCACACTCTCACCACTATTATTCAACATAGTTTTGGAAGTTGTAGCCACAGCAATCAGAGAAGAAAAAGAAATAAAAGGAATCCAAATCGGAAAAGAAGTAAAGCTGTCACTGTTTGCAGATGAAATGATACTATACATAGAGAATCCTAAAGATGCTACCAGAAAACTACTAGAGCTGATCAATGAATCTGGTAGAGTAGCAGGATACAAAATTATTGCACAGAAATCTCTAGCATTCCTATACACTAATGATGAAAAATCTGAAAGTGAAATTAAGAAAACACTCCCATTTACCATTGCAACAAAAAGTAAAATATCTAGAAATAAACCTACCTAAGGAGACAGAAGACCTGTATGCAGAAAATTATAAGACACTGATGAAAGAAATGAAAGATGATACAAATAGATGGAGAGATATACCATGTTCTTGGATTGGAAGAATCAACATTGTGAAAATGACTCTACTACCCAAAGCAATCTACAGATTCAATGCAATCCCTATCAAACTACCACTGGCATTTTTCACAGAACTGGAACAAAAAATTTCACAATTTATATGGAAACACAAAAGACCCCAAATAGCCAAAGCAATCTTGAGAAAGAAAAACAGAGCTGGAGGAATCAGGCTCCCTGACTTCAGACTATACTACAAAGCTACAGTAATCAAAGCAGTATGGTACTGGCACAAAAACAGAAATATAGATCAATGGAACAGGATAGAGGGTCCAGAGATAGACCGACGCACATATGGTCACCTTATCTTTGATAAAGGAGGCAAGAATATACAATGGAGAAAAGACAGCCTCTTCAGTAAGTGGTGCTGGGAAAACTGGACAGGTACATGTAAAAGTATGAAATTAGAACATTCCCTAACAGCATACACAAAAATAAAGTCAAATGGATTAAAGACCTAAATGTAAGGCCAGACACTATAAAACTCTTAGAGGAAAACATAGGCACAATGCTCAATGACATAAATCACAGCAAGATCCTTTTTGACCCACCTCCTAGAGAAATGGAAATAAAAACAAAAATAAACAAATGGGACCTAATGAAACTTAAAAGCTTTTGCACAGCAAAGGAAACCATAAGCAAGACGAAAAGAAAACCCTCAGAATGGGAGAAAATAATTGCAAATGAAGCAACTGACAAAGGATTAATCTCCAAAATTTACAAGCAGCTCATGTAGCTCAATATCAAAAAAACAAACAACCCAATCCAAAAATGGGCAGAAGACCTAAATAGACATTTCTATTTCTTCAAAGAAGATATACAGATTGCCAACAAACACATGAACAAATGCTCAAGATCGTTAATCATTAGAGAAATGCAAATCAAAACTACAATGAGATATCACCTCACACCGATCAGAATGGCCATCATCAAAAAAAATCTACAAAAAGTAAATGCTGGAGAGGGTGTGGAAAAAATGGAACCCTCTTGCACCATTGGTGGGAATGTAAATTGATACAGCCACTATGGAAAACAGTATGGAAGTTCCTTAAAAAACTAAAAAAAGAACTACCATACGACCCAGCAATCCCACTACTGGGCATATACCCTGAGAGAACCATAATTCAAAAATAGTCATGTACCACAATGTTCATTGCAGCTCTATTTACAATAGCCCAGAGGTGGAAACAACCTAAGTGTCCATCATTGGATGAATGGATAAAGAAGATGTGGCACATATATACAATGGACTATTACTCAGCCATAAAAAGAAACGAAATTGAGTTATTTGTAGTGAGGTGGATGGACCTAGAGTCTGTCATACAGAGTGAAGTAAGTCAGAAAGAGAAAAACAAATACCGTATGCCAACACATATATATGGAATCTAAGAAAAAAAAAATGGTCATGAAGAACGTAGGGGCAAGACAGGAATAAATACACAGACCTACTAGAGAATGTACTTGAGGATATGGGGAGGGGGAAGGGTAAGCTGTTACAAAGTGAGATAGTGTCATGGACATATATACATTACCACATGTAAAATAGATAGCTAGTGGGAGGCAGCCGCATAGCACAGGGAGATCAGCTCGGTGCTTTGTGACCACCTAGAGGGGTGGGATAGGGAGGGTGGGAGGGAGGGAGATGCAAGAGGGAAGAGATATGGGAACATATGTATATGTATAACTGATTCACTTTGTTATAAAGCAGAAACTAACCATTGTAAAGCAGTTATACTCCAATAAAGATGTTAAAAAATAAATAAATAAATAAATTTTAAAAATAAAGAATGCCTACCGTATGCCACATGTTATATACATATATGTAAATTAAATCTTCTTTGACAACCCTTGTTATGTAGAAACTAATCAACCCCTAATTTATAGATGAGGATATTAAGAACCAGGGAGCTCTATACCCAGAGCCTACATTCCTTCCACTGGGCTACATTTCTTCAAAAACAGGCATGCATACACAAGAGAGAGCTTCTCAAGGTGTGAACCCTTTTTTGAGTCTTTTTTTCAAAAACTTCTTGATTTTCTTCATTTACTCGCTTTTCATCAGATGTTACAGACATGCTAATACATGTATAATTTTATAGCTTTTCTGCTCTTTTTCCATCAAAATCATGATGTTGAAATGTATACTATCATTTGAAGTCACAGAGTTATGCTATTCTCTGTTTTCTTTATCAGATGCTATTCTTTTTAGTTCTTAAAGCAGTATAATAGCCTTGTAGATTGTTGGGGTAAAAGATTTTCATTTCGTTTAGTTCAGTCTGGGTAGCTTAGGATGTCAAAGAAAGAGGTGTCATGTATACTATAGATACATATTTTCATATTTTTGTTCTCAGTCCAAAAGAAAAGGAAACCTCTTCAGCTATTCAAAAGAAATTCACTGTCTTTATTAACTATAAACAATGGTAGAGAGGAATCATCAATTTGGATATTAAAAGGAAAGCAACCTTATGATTACCAGTAGGGCGAAGGAAGCAGGGAGGGGCAAGATATGGGCATGGGATTAAGAGATACAGACTACTATGTATAAAATAGATAGACAACAAGGGTATATTGTATAGCACAGGGAAATATAGCCAACATTTTGTAATAACTTTAAATAGAGTATAATCTATAAAAATATTGAATCACTATGCTGTAAACCTGAAACTTATAATAATATTGTAAATCAACTATACTTCAATTTTAAAAAAAGAAAGGCAACCTTGTGTTGACCAAAGAGTTGTAGTGAACTTGACATGGTTAAGCTGACACCTCAATTCAGGTGTGAGTATACCACACCCTAAGTTATTTACAGCACATCTTGAACAGATAATGGGATGGCCAGGGAGAGGATATTTATTAAAATAAATAGCATCATATCACAGAGAGAAGTTTGGGGATTATTACTATTTTTTTAACCATCATTTTTTTAAACTCCTTTTCAGGGCAAAACATGTGTTTGAATGGTACCTGACGTGGCAACAAAAGACAAAAAAATCAATGAAGAGGTGAATCAAATTGTTATGGGCTGAACTGTGTGCCCCACAAATACATATGTTGAAGTCCTAACCTCCAGTACCTCATAATGTGGCTATATTTGGAGAATAGAGTCTTTAAAGAGGTAATTAAAAAATGAGGTCACTAAAGTGGGCCCTAATCCAATATGTCCTTATAAGAGGAGGAGATTAGGATACAGACAGTATATGTGCACTGTAGAAAGACCACACGAGGACACAGCAAGAAGGCAACCTGTTATCTGCAAGCCCAGGAAAGAGTCTTCAGGAGAAAACAAACCTGCCAGCACCTTGATCTTGAACTTCCAGCCTTCAGAACTGTGAGAAAATTAATTTCTGTTGTTTAAGCCACGTAATCTGTTGTATTTTATTATGGCAGCCTTAGCAAATTAATACACGAATCTTGGAAATTTGTTGAAAAATATGCCAAAGAAGTAGCAGTAGCTATATTGTACATTTTTGTATTTGCAAAATATTTTTTTATCTCCAACTATTTCTTAAAAACGAAGCTCTTAAGGATTTTATCTACAATTTTTGACCAACAAGCCAAAACAATGAGAGATTTTTGTGATGAAAAGACATTGGAATCAAAGACAGAAGATCTGGGTCTGAGTTTTCACTCTGCCACCACCTGGAAAGTTCTGGGCCAGGTACTGGGAGGGGATAAAGTTAAAAAGACGATACAAGGAAAATGAAGAGAGATCCTGCCTTCAAGAAGCTCATAGTCTAGGAAAAGAGCCAGATAAGTAGATAACTACAAAACAAAGCCAAAAACTAAAGTATGTAGCCCAAATAAAGAGTCATGGGAACAACAGGTAGAGTGCAGTGCAATGAGAAGCCCACACACTGCAACGAAGAGTAGCCCCGCTCACCGCAGCTAGAGAAGTCTCGAGCACAGCAACGAAGACCCAGAGTAGCCAAAAATAAAAATAAATAAATAAACTTATAAAAAAGACATCTGAAAGGTATCACAATCTGTAAAACGAAAGACTGGAGTCATCTCTAAAGTTTTGTAAGTACACAGTTCTATGTCTCTGAAACCCCTCTACTGTAAATGACTTGGGTAGTCAATAACAGTCAGAATGTAAAGTCAAAATACTTGATCAGATATGCTATGTATAAGCTTTTTGTGATATTCCAGCTATAAGCTTGCAAAACTGCTGGACAAGTCAATCAAGCCTCCTGTCAAGACACTGTGTGTGTGTGTGTGTGTGTGTGTGTGTGTGTGTGTGTGTGTGTCTATCTGCCTTAGGAGTGATGTGGAGATTTCATTTTCATAATTAAAGTAATTTTGTAGTAAAAATAATAGTAACATTGATTCAGATTTAGTCTAAGCAGTGGATGCAACCTCAAGTTAAATTGTCAGGGGAACAGAATGTATCTATCTTATTCTCCATCACAAGCCCAGAGCCTAGAGCAGTATCCAGCATGTAGCACATATTCAACAAATATTCTATCAGTTCATATGTAAGATTTATGGGGAGAAAACATCTTGAAAATGCAGCTCCAGAAATATCCTAATTTATACATGTCCAGCAGCTGGATGAATGTTTTAATGAGCAGGTTGAATGGATTTGACATGAGAAGATTTGGGTTCCGGGGCTTTCCACACTCAATAGTTGTGTAATCTACACTGTGTCACTACACCTCTCAGTCTCCCTGTCATTATTGGTCAGATGGGGTCAGTGATACCAAAACTGCTATATATCAATGGATTGTTGTGAAGATCAAATAAAATAATGTGCATGAAAATTCCTTGAACACAAGGTGAGAGGAATGATACAAATGCACAGTTAGGTCGTCTGTATGTTGCAAAGAGTCCCACCGTCTCTCTTGCACCTCAAGTTCAGAGATACAGTTTGACTTGTACTTTGGAGACTTCAAAGGGACACTTAACTTTAAAAAAAAAAAAAAGGAAAAAAAGGTGAAAAATAAATAAGAATGGCTTGAGTTTAGAGAAGTCAGAAGTGGAAAGTCCATTGATGTCTGCCCCAGCAAGATCTGAATTTGAACAATAAGTCCATCCCATTCATAGAACCAGCTAAAAGTAATTCGTTTTTCAATAAATCCTCATTTCCAATATTCTGGATGGCCTCTGGCAGAAAATGTTATATAGCTATAAAATGTAGTCATCAGGGCCATTTTAAGAGTTTTGCCTGTCCTAGCTACTTAATTTTGGAAGCTGCATCTTACATTATATCAAAATTAAAATGTACCCACATCCCGTATTCAATATAACTCAAACACAACCCTAGATGAGTTGAATTGTAGTTGACTGGCCAACATAATACTATACTGATAAATGTTTAGTAATTTTCATTTTACCACTTTCATTCATATTTGGAAGGCAGTAATTTTTTTCAAGCCTCAAATATTTTGAGTAGACCCTTAAAAAACTAAACTAAACTAAAAACCCAGGCTCTCAGCCCATAGTGGTAACAGATAAAACAGCCCTGACTTTCATAATTGTACAATTAGTCAGTTCGTGTAATTGCACTGGATTTTGAAAGAGAAGAAAAAGTCTTCACTCACTGTTTCCTAGTAATCTTTGTCCACAAGTCTATTTTCCCCACCTGCTATGTTTGCCTAAGACCGGTCATTTGTTACCTGCTAGTTCCAATTGATTTCCTTTGCCTTTGCCTCCTTTAGTCATGAGTGCAAAGAACAGACTGTACGATTTATACCGGCCATCCAGTACCAATCATTAGATAACGAGACACTTTACTGAAAGCATTTAGAGTAAAACAATACTTTCAGTTTACCTTTGCTTTCATTTCCTTCTTTATTACACTAGGTTCAGAGCGAGGCCAAAAATGGTATCACAAGGCCTATTTAGACATCCAAGCAAAGAATGCTAAGTCACTCTAAGTAAATCCCTCGGCTCCAGCAGAATTTTACACATTTTCAGGTGCAAGTTTCCAACAACATTTGGGGGTTTGGTTTTCCCCTTGTCTGCTTCAGACACTGTCTTTACATATAAGGGGAAATGAGTCATATTAAATTATTCTCCAGCAAATGTCCTATAAAGCCATATCTAAGTCATCCTGTTTGCTAATAAAAAGATAAGATTTTTCCTCTGAAAGACACAGGGATGGACCATGCCCAAAGACTAATAGCGGAGTTAGACAAACCCAAAGTCGTTAGCTGGTAGGGGAATCTGAACTTATGGCCTTTCTTCAAGTGGGCGGGGTAGGAAGGGAGTAGCAAGGATCTGTCAGCCTTGAAAACTCAGGCTTGTGGCAGGGATGCTGGGAACTTCCTGTGGTTACTAAGAGGCTACAATACCTTGTATAGATGTCTTGATAATTATTTTCTAAAGTTGACACTGCCCACTGGCTTACCTTAGCTAGTAGTACATTATCAAGACCAGTATCTTCCAGAATTCTAGGATTCTAAGATCTATTCAGAAGAAATAAAGGTCTCTTCCAACAAATGTGAGGGGAAAAAAGTCCATATTTTAAACATTGAGCTCAAGTTGACTTCTATAATTTGTAACTCCCAGTCAGATTTCCTGATTTACTCACCCGATTGGACTCAAGGTCTCACAGACTAATTTCAACATTTGCCAAGGTGAATACAGTTAGGTAGGCTGGTCTGCCATAAATCCTGAAGCCAAATATGCATGGTTTTGAGGTTTTCAGATTATTTTATTTAGGGTCTCTGTTCATTCTCCTGGATTAGTGTCTACATATGTAAATCCCTACAAGAGTCCAGCATAAAAGGTAAATGAGGTGTCAGGCAACAGAGGATGGTAAAGATAGGGGGACTGGAGAGGCCATGCGTCATCCACAGGAGGCAGTCGCCATTCAGCGATGGTTGACTGATGCCACGAAGAAAACTGGCCTGGTGTGGCCAGATAGTCTGATACTTCAAGAGAAGTAAGAAGTTTGGACTTCCGTGTGAGGTTCCCCATTTTGTTTGTGTGTTTGTTTGTTTTACACAATGGGTTAACCTAGCCTGTATATATCAGCAACTCACATGTAGTCCAGGGGGCCAAGAGTTTGGGACCTGGTAATGGGTCCTATTTAATTCTGCCACTTTGGCATGAATAATGGTGAAATTACTACTGCCATTCTTTTGTTTTCATTGTTTTATTTAGCCTTAGCTGATCTCAAAAAGTTACTTAAGTATATTCAACAACAAGGAAGTGTGGGAATGAATAACGATCTATGAAACAGCAAAGCAGGTGTCAAAGTCACATACACACACACACACACACACACACACACACACACACACACACACACATATTCTTTGTTAAAAACTACCAGAAAAACTTTAAAATATGAAAATTCATTGTATGGATAAATTACTTCAAACTTATAGATTACAAAAAGTCCAGTTAAGCTATGCATCTATTTCATCTGTTCTCTTTACTGTTGGATTTTAAAATGTGTGCTCAGTGAGGTGACCCTTATATCAAAGACTACAAACAGTGCTTAAAGATACGCAGCACCTTCTTAAAGAAACACACACATTCTTATAAGCACAATTAAAAGGGGAAAGGTTAAAGGCTACACTAGATTGTTCTATTCTGTGCCAAGAGTCTGCTCCAGCTGCAACTAAATAGTGGTTCTCAGGCTTAATTAAATAAAGACCCGTGTAAATTCTAACTGTTTACTATGTGATTAGAACTTCTCTGGGCAGAAAAAAAAAAAAAAAAAAAAGCTCATATTTGATTTCCTTGTTGTCTGCACTTGCCCAAACGCTTTACCCACCAGGTATGTACTGAAGCTGTGTAAACTCAACATTTTTCTTTTGGAATCAAGAGTAAGATATAAAAGTTTATAGAAACAGTGCAACCCAGTTGTGGAAAACTCATTTTATGTGAATGAAAAAAAAATAGTCTCTATAGTTACAGCCGATGTTGTCATGAAGAAATTTCTCCCAATAATACTGAGAGCAGTAGTTCTTAACCTTGGTGTAAGAATCATCTAGGGCACCTGTTAAAAATACAAATACCCAGACCCGTCCCCAGAGGTTTACTGTGACTGTGGGTAGTACCCCCTAAGGGATCTGAATGCTGATCCAAGGACCACATGTGAAGAAGCACCAATCTAGAGAAAAATCCTGCTTCCAAGTTGAACATAGTAGTGCTATTATCTGAATTCATTTTGGGGGAAAAATGGGTTTATTCGTAATAAAGGGGAGTAGCAGGAGTAGCCTCTTCAATTATACCTATTCTTCAGCTTCAAACTAATCAACTAATAATTTTGTTTCCTTTAATATTTTTAAAATTCAGTGTATTTAAATAATGACTATCATGTGTCCTATAATATTGTTAAAATTCAGTTCATTTAAAAAGTACACAGATTCTGAGATAATGTACAAAATATACAGTCAAAATTTTGATATTTGCAAAATCCTTAGGAAAATAAGCACACTTTACAAGCAAGCAAGTATAAATGCGTAATTCAGTTAGTTTTTCTTTCATTTGTCCTTGGCATTGATGAAGAACGAATTAGCTTCTCTCCTTGGGTGCCTACCAGAAATAATAGTAACAAGTCGAGCTTTCCCCCCCCCCCCCCAGTAATATGTTCCTTTGTAGATAAGCACTGTGGAGAGGTAAAATAATGTCTTTTAAAAGTTTACTGTTTTCCTGTTCTAAGATGTAAATGATAGGGGAAGGACTGGGAGCTATTTCAGAAATATTTATTCCATTGAGACAATGGATTTTGGTCATTAGAAGAAAGAATCATGGACTGTCAAAATGAAACAAAAAATTTTACTTTTTTCAGAACAGATTTTGCTCTACAGCAAGTTTCAATACATAGAGTGGGCACACCTTCTCACAATATTGTACATTATTGTCTTACAGAATGAACTGAGGGTACAGGTAGACATATTATGGGAAAAGCTTTAATGATGTGAGGCAAATTTTTGAGAGAGGAGATGTTTTGATTTTTAAAGAATTCAATAAATATAACGATTGAGTTAAGAAATGTGTTTTTCTTGTTTTTGCTCTCAAAACTATTCAAACAATTTATTAATCTCCAGTCTGTTTCATCAATCTTTTATGATGTGTTACAAGGAGTTTTTCAAATTTAAACTTCATTACCTCATTTTATAGTTATAAACCCTGACCACTATAATTCTTGGTTTTAACTAGGCCATGAGGAGAGGAATGTATTCATTAGGCTAGTCCAGTGCTAGAAGCCTATAGTTTAACCAAGGTTAAAACAAGATGCCAACGTTCACAATTCCAAATAGACTCAAGAAGCTGAAAAATTAATTTAAAAACAACATAATGCATTTCTATAATTATATTAGTTTGCCGCTGTTTCATCATTTATGGAAATGCAGAAAGATGCAGCAATCATTGTCTTTTTCTATATCTAGAAAGGAGACGTAAGTGATTCTTAGCAGTAAGAAGTTATTTGTGCTTGGATCTCCTGTGCCACAGCTTCTTTAACTAGCTCCTGGGTAGAATTCATTAATTTTTATTAACAGGGAAAACATTTGTTCCCGTGACAATATTTGCATTGCCTGAATGATTTTCACCTCTGGCACAAGGTGTGCTATCGGCTCATATATCACCCGATTACTTGGAGAGCAGAAAGACCCTCAGTCATTAGTGAGTGAATTAAAGATGATCTTAAGAGCTATTAATCACAGTGACAAAAGCCTTAATGTTTCTGTGACCCTAGTGGAGCCTGGGGACTCAAAGGGAAGCAGAGGGAGAGAAAATGGAAACATATGTTTTCTCCAAAATAACCTACCTTAGGAGAACTGTCAAAGAGAGAGTCACATCAAACTAAGAAATTCTGCCAGCCACTGGCCCCTGGATTATGTGTCTATTTATCTTCTTGTGAACCCACGTTTCCTTTTAAAATATATGTTTCTTGTTATAGACAATTAGAGAGCCAAAGCCATTGTCTTTTGTATTTTTAATATCTCTATATAAAGTGTATTCAGAAGGACTTGTACTTCTGCTAAACTACCTTCCTTGAAAAAATTCAACGAAAATTGTATTCAGTCTGCTAACCACGTAAATCAGGATAAAAACAAGCAGACAATAGCAGTAAAGCACCATTATAAACATTAATTCAAGCAGATACCATATTCCAATAATGGACCAAAACGGTAACGTTATTAAGTACTACAGTAGGATACAACACTTAATCATTCTTCAATATATCTGGCTCTATTCGTCTGGATGTTTACAAGATTATAATGGCATCAACTCCACTGTTAATAACATAGGCACTTGCTGGAATTTCAATTATCTTTTGCAATATGTTGATGTGAGGAACAGACTACAACTGGCTATTTCCGAATATGGTGAGAAGATCCATATCTCCTTATTTGTACGCATGTCTTTGTTTACGTAGCTGAGGTAAAAATATTGCATTGTGCTCACATTTTGTAACTGGTTCTGCCTCTATGATAAAAAAAAAATAGGAAATTCTAGCTAAATGGCTTTTCTACATGTCAGTTTCTCTGATGTGATTTAGATTAGCAAAAAGTATTGCTGAAATTACAGTTTTCTCTTTTTAATATTGATACCAAATGGCCACACATAAAAATTTTCTTTCAATTTTCAGTGCCTAATACAGTAACTAACACATAATTGGGGCTCAATCACTACGTGTTGGCTGATTGAAATAGATAAATAAATAACATTGAAAAACAAATATCATTGTGGATAAAGAATATCAAGAATTTTCAGAATTTTTATTTATTCATTCTCAATAAACTTTTATTTTATAGTTTGACTAAAGAGCCCAAATCATCAGTTCAACTGAAAAGCGTGAGCTTGAACTACATAAGATTATTTTCTTATTTATTAGAAAGAACATTTTTAAGCATAATTATCTCTCTGGAACCATAGAGAAGATAAAGGAAAAAATTATATAAAATTAGTTTGCTGTAAAAAAAACATTTTTTTAGAATAATTTAAAAGTTCCATGAGAAAAATAAAACCTCCTTAAGAACCAATCCGTTTTTGTATTCTACTTTACCATTTATAGAACCCTATGAACTAGATTTCATTATTTTCCCCCATCTCCCAGATGAGGAAACCAAAACTTAAAATATTAAAGTAAAACTTTCCCCAGTGTCACAAATCTAACTAAGGGGCAGAGAACGCCAGCTCTTCTGGCTTCAAATCCAGTTCTCTTGCCATTAAACTAAGCTGTGTCAAATGCAAAGAAAATACCTAGGTTAACACAGAATCAATCTTTGAAATTTGGTCTCTGATAAAGCCTACTTTCTACGCAGGAAGTCATACTATTAAAGGCTATAGGTGACATCCAAATACTAACTTCTTTGCAATTATTAGTCATAAAAAGAGAAAAGTTTAGGAAACTCATGTCAGATCCACTGATAGAATATCAAAAATTAGTGAACAAAATGTTCATGGAAGCACCTTCTTTGGTAACCACACAGATTCAAATTACAACTCTATCCATTTAACAGAATCAAGCTTTCTGGAATGTTATTCCTGGGGACAAAAACCTTCTTTATTTAATTCCCTCTTCTCCCCGTGCAATCCCCAGCAAATAAGAGTAAAGGTATTCTTGAGTTAAAGAAAAATGAAAAGTATAGATTTACAGAGAAATCTGTTTTCATTTGGCATTTTTCCTTCTCCCCAGGCACTAAAAGGAGATCCATTATAATCTCAGAGTAGAGTTCAACACTCAGGAGATTGGAACTTTTTTTCTAAAAACAATTGAAAAATTACTGTTAAATGGTTAGACTTCCTAAGATTTCAGCAGAGCCTAATTGCAATGTCATATATAAAGTGACAAGACACTCATAACCATTTCATCTCTTAAATGTACTAAAGAGATGTGGTACTCATCCAGTCGCTCCAGAAAGGTCCAGGACACAACTAATTTCTACTATTTATTGAGCATTTCCCATAAGCCAAACACTAATTTCAGCACTTTGCTTACGTTAACCTATTTAGTCCTCATAATAGCCCATGAGTTAAATATTACTATTATCCCTATTTTATACGAAGGAAACTGAGCAGAGATGTTAGGTAAATTAATATGTGATGACAAAGCCATGATTCAACCCAGATAGTGTAGCTCCAGAGCCCACACACTTAATCCCTAAACTATATACCTTCTCACTCTGCACTTCACCCTGTAATAGCTTCCCAAATATAGGATAACAGTAAGAATAGTTTTTTAAAAGATACATTCATCTAAATCACAAATATTCAAGTTCCTGAGTCAAAAATTGACATTCAAACATTTTCAATTGCAACAGAGATTCAGGAGCAAGTAGTTTATAGCAGAGATGGTCTCAGGAAACACAGGGAGAGAAGTAGGAAGAGAGAGAAGCCAGAAGTAAATAAAGGGTTTGTTATCATGTGAATTACCACTGAGAACTGAGGAAAACTGTGTAGATCAGCATGGCTGAGGTGAGGAAGCTGGGGGTTTTGTCCACCAATTCCCATCAGTCATTTGTTGAGAGCTGATCCCAGGGGATGCAATTCCTTGAACTTCTGACCTGCCCATGCTCAGACCCAGCCTACTCAGGCAAACCATTTGGAAGTCATGGTTAGCCTGCACAGAGATGTTGAGGGGACGTGGACCGGGCACTCGCCATCTGTAGCGCTGGCCACAGCCAGCATATGAAGAAGAGATACTTCATACACTTCTCGTTTTCCTGCTCCAATATGCAGAGTTCGATCTAGTAATTAAAAACCACGTGTGCTTGGCAAACAAAATAAAATTTTTATTACTCCTCTGTCCATATTACTTACTAATTCATTCTTTTCCCCAACAAAAATTTATTGTGATCTTGAATCTAAGTTGGGTGCTGGGGGGCAGAGATTAAAACATAAATTAAAAACACTGTCAAACAAGACATAAAAATTACTAGCCATAAAAGCAAAGGCTGATAGAAACTGACTACATTAAAAGGAAGATCTTCTGTTCATTTAGAGATAGAATAAAGGAAGGGGGGAAAAAAAGAAAAGCTACAAACTAGGGGAAGATATTTGAAAAACATGTAATTAACCAAGGATTAGTATCCAGAATATAAAAACAACTTCTAAAACAATTAAGACTAAACAAAAACCCAATGGAAAGATAGGCCACAGACATAAACAGGATTTCACTAAATAGGAAACATAAAAGGTCCATAAATATATGAAAAGAAACTCAATCCCTTTAGTTATCAGGAAAATACAAAGTAAGGTGATAATAAGATAGTATTTTACACCTCCGAGATTGACAAGTAGGATAATAGCAAGTGGTCTGAATACATAAAGAATGCAGGAAATCTTGCCCTTTGCTGCTGTGTGTGTGTAAACTGGCACAAGGACCTTAAAAAGCAATCTTGTTCTACCTTGTGCTATCCCCTCTGACACAGCAATTCCACTCCTACACATATACTTTAGAGAAGTTCTTGCATACACATATTGGAAGACATGTTTGAGACTGTTCACTTCAGCACTGCTTATATCCCCAAACTGCAAACCCAAAGGTCCATTGCAAGAGAATGAATAAATAAGTTGTAGTACAGTCTTATCAGAAAACAGTATACAGCGTGAAAATGAGCAACGTGGATGAACTTCGAAACAAAATATTGCATAAAGAAAAGCAAGATTTAGATTATTTTCTTAACTCAAAAATAAAGCAAAGCCAAACACTATATTGGTAATATATATATAGGCAAAACCCCACATTTTTAAGTAGGGAAATGATAAAGGTAAGATTCAGGGGAACAGTTACTTCCAGAGTGAGGCACGGGAATTGGGATAAGGAAGATGCACATAGGGAGATACGATAATACAGTCATGTTTCACTCCTTAAGTTAGGTGGTCTAAGTTCATGGGTATTCATTTTACTTTCATGTTCTATGACTTGTACATATGTTACATATACAGGCATACCTCGTTTTATTGTGCTTCACCTTATTGCTCTTTGCAGATACTGCATTTTTTACGAATTGAAGATTTGTGGCAACCCTGCATCGAGCAAGTCTATTGGCATCATTTTTCCAAGAGCATTTGTTCACTTTGTGTCTCTGTGTCACATTTTGGTAATTCAGTATTTCAGACTTTTTCATTACTATTATATTTGTTACTGTGATCCGTGATCAGAGATCTTTGATGTTACTACTACAACTCACTGAAGGCTCAGGTGATGGTTAGCATATTTTAGCAAGAAAGCATTTTTTAAATTAAAGTATGTATTTTCTTTTAGACTTAATGCATTGCACACTTAATAGACTATAGTGTGAACATGATGCACAGGAAACCAAAAAATCAGTGTGACTCACTTTATTTCGGTACTGGCTTTATTGTGGTGGTCAGGAACCAAACCCACAATATCTCAAAGGTGCGTCTGTATTATGTTACATACGTTCTTTTCCATGTATCAAGTATTACATGATAAAGGATTACTAGTTAAGAAAGTGATCATTGACCGTCCATAGCTCACAATCCTGTGGGGAAGTCTTCTTGCAGAAATGCTAAGTGCTGTGATGGGAGAATCACAACAGAGGGAGTAAGGAGTCCAGATGAGGGCAAGAAGGTTTCATGGAGAAAGCCTTGAAAGGTGAGCATGATCAGTTGAGTGGAGGCAGCAAACGCGTTCTAGGCAGGGGAAACCGAATGAGCAAAGGATTGACAGCGACTGAAGCCCGCTGACATTTAAGGTGCTGAGACGGGGTGAGGTGACGGGTGGTGGAGGAAGATGACACTCCAAATAGTTTGCTATTGAGTGAATGACGAGATCTGGATTCTTTTACGGCAAGGCACAATTCTCACATTTTTAAGGGGACTTCTTACCATTGCTCATCTTTTTAGGGATGGACCCTCTGCGGTCTAAAACTCCTGAAGGAAAAACCACTTCTGGTTCCCACTTCAGACTGGTGGTGTTGAGAGAGGGGGAGGAGAAATTAAACCTGTCCGCCTCCTTCTTTCTGCCAGTTGCTCACCCCAGACCTAAGGGTCAAGTAATCGCCTCTAGATTTGTAGAGAAAGTCATACTGGGTGGTCTCCCCAGGATTAAATGCCAGGATCATTGAGAACATTTCATCCCATTAGAGGCACAGAGGCCAGACGAGCCCTCTATTTGTGGAGCTGACTGTGCCTTCTGTACACAGGTAATTTCCCAAATAGTTCAAATAACTTGGAAGGGCAGAGAGTGCACACTGACAAGAGGCATACAGATGACAATGCATCTGATCATCCTGGAGCCTGCCCTGTGTGGCCTGGGAAGTGAAGCAGCCATTTCCTGCGCCAGTTGGCATCACAGTTTAGCCTGGCACCGCGGGCAGACAGATAGGATCCACGGCTCTCTAGGAGAGGTCCAAGGCATCCATGCCCTGGACAGAACCTTCCCTCGGAAGGAGTGTGGCTAATATGTTCACATTTCTATGGTGTTTGACAAAACATTTTGTAACAAATAAAAATTATACAGTGATAATGAAATCTATTACCGAGCAATACTTCCAGTGTTTATAGTAAAATGTTTTCATTCACCCTCATTTTAAAAACTTTGAACCAATTCAAACTTTTTATCACACTCACTGACACACATTAGTAAGAATACGTCCATTTCACCAAACCCAAGAATTCTCTCTCTATCAAAAAAATAGAAAAGTCTATGGGAGACAGACCAGGGTTCATTTTGTGTATCTTTAGCAAATTTGAGATCTTTTAATGCAGATAACATCGTGGTATAATTTCCACATAGAAATACTTTTACTTAAATTGTTCCAATGGATTTGTCTGAATTTATATCAAATATACATAAGATTTTTGGTAGATGGAAATATCAAGAATAAAAGTTGTTTTTAAGATTTTCCATCTCAGTTACACTTAAGAGTCATTTCCATATGCCATTGAAGTTATACTTAAGAGTAATGTTATACTTAAGAGTAACTTCCGTATGCCATTAAGGTATGAATCTGAGAGTTTTAATCTTCCACTTTTGTTTTCTAGTAAGCACAAAGGATATAAGAAGCAGCTACTACTAACAAGGTATAAAAATCTGTAGTGCGTGGGCATGTCACCATCCCAGTTAGGTGGGAGTGCTAATTTCATTTCTTGCATGCCAGCAAAGGAAGTTTCAGATGTTTCATGTCATATATTTATATGACTTCCATTCCCATCATTCCACTAAAAACCTTGCTCTGAGTTTGCCAGCAGCCTCCATCCCATCCAACCCAAAAACTTTCATCTTCTTCATTCTCCTGTTTGACTGGGCTTATCTCCTGTCTATACTCTTTGGGAAGACAATGAACTTTTCCCCCGACCACTGTTTCCCCACCTACAAGAAATCATATATTTAGGAGATTATAGAGACAGTGACCACTAACATTTAGTGAAAGAAAATCAGTCAAAACAAATAAATAACAAGAGTTTCCTAAAAGTGAGATTACTACAGAAGAAGATGCAAAGCCAATTGTAGTGGTCTCTCTTCCATTCCTGGACATAAGGGGTTCCACAAGCCTGGAAAACCCATCATCACTGAGGTCTCCAGTTTTTTCCATTTGCAGTTTTTGACCCTGAGTATAAGATTGGTCAAATGGCCTCGTGTCTTTATGGCCCTGCAGCTAGTTGAATGCAGGTCTGTATTCTTTACAACACTCCCACAGGACCTGGTCCAGTGCCTTGTATTCGATAGGTAGTCAGGAACTACCTGCTGAAGTTAAATGAGGGAACCTCTTGAAAGAGGACGCATTCCCCCACAGTGTTGAAAAGAACTATTCACAGTAAGTTTGTAAAGATTAATTTTCTAGTCACAATATTTGAAAGTATGTACCAGAGCTGGGATTTCTCTCCTCCCCATCTGCTTGGAAGTTTCTCGGTGTCACACAGAAAAGAATAAATTGCAAATGGAAGGAAATTCCATCCGGGTCTCTTCCCTGTGAGCAAGCACCTTGACTCTCTTTGAAACAGCCAGCATTGAAGGCTCCATTCATGCCGCCCACATTAGGCCCTTTCTTACACTCCTCTGTGGTCCAACAAGGGAAGACCTATTCTGTGCAAGGCACTGCACGACTTTGTTTGGCAGGAAGGGAAAGGGGAAGAAGTGCAGCCCCGATCTCCCCTCAAAACTAATACTGTAATCTAAGCAATAGATTTACCTCAGGTAATCATGTTTATATTGTAATATCTTTGCCCACCTTAGCTGCTCAGCACACTGTTAAGACCCAGGGAAGTAAACAAACAAACAAAAAAACCCACTTCCTTTGTGTGCCCTCAAATAGTTGAGGCTAAACCTGACTTCCGTTCCCATCATTTCACTAAAAACCCTTCTCTGACTTTGCCAATAGCCTCCATCCCATCCAACCAAATAACTTTCATCTTCTTCATTCTCCTGTTTGACTGGGCTTATCTCCTGTCTATACTCTTCGGGAAGACAATGAACTTTTCCCCTGACCACTGTTTCCCCACCTACAAGGCTGGGTCTGCTGCTTGCCCTGCTTACCCAGAGACCCAGCAGGCCTCCATCTGGGCTTCTCTACCAGCGATTCTTCCCTGCGGGTGGAGTGAGAGAATCTAGCTGCTCAGCAAAACTCAGTTGTCTCTGAAGACAGAAGAGGATTCTCAGTACTATATATTTAGCTCAGCTTTTCCCCCTTTCTTGTAGTCAGTGAGCCCTTTCCATTCACAAATACAGAGATCTCTCTTACGTGTGAGATCTTGAAACAAAACAAAACAAAACAAAAACCCAACAACAACAACAAAACAAGCTCATAGGTACAGAGAACAGATTGGTGGTTTCCAGATGTCAGGGGAGTGAGGGGTGGGAGAAATGGGTAAAGGGGGTATACATGTATGAAACAGAAAATATAAATAAAAATAAAACTAAGAAGGTAATCAGAAAAAAAGACTGATCCCTGGTAGGGAAATGATCATTTTAGCTATACCACTGCATTTGATGTTACAGCAGATAATCTGTACTCTAACTAATGATGTATTCTTTATAATTGTCTCATTGAATCCTCAGCAAAACTAAATACCACACAGTGTATAAATGCACACAGCCAGTAAGTGGCCAGGGCAGAATTCATACCCAGATCTGTTTTACTCTCCATAAATGACTGATCATACGTTTTGTGAGGATAGATTTTACAAGTTTAACTTGTTTTATGAATCTAAATATGTCCCCATGTCCCACCAAAAACATGTACAATAAATAAAGTTGAAGAGCTAATACATGTACACAAATATAACACTGGAAGAAGTGAATAAAGAAAAAAAAGTAGAGAAATGTCTTATAATCTCCAAGTTTTCATTCCCAAACTCACCCTCTTACAGGATTCCCATGTCTGCACCTCAGGACACTTTCCTGTGCTGATAGATTATGACTTTGGAAACACATTTAACTTCTCCCTTGCCCCAGACTCTCTTACCCAGTCTACTTTCACATCCTTTTAACACTTCCTGAAGCATCATTTTGATCATGTCACCCTCACTCTCAAATCCTGTGGGGACTCTCAGTTCCCACATCAAGGAAGAGACCCCATAAACCTTTACCAGAGGCTTCACATCACAGTTCATCTTTCCCCTCACAGACTCCAATACACCCCCCCCCAAACTTCCTGAAAGACACACACACTCCACAAATAATGCAGATCTTCCCTATCAGCCACCTTGCTCTGAGTTCATAGCACAACACTTGCTAAACCACCCTCCCCGTTCTTGATAATTTACTAAGTGGGCATTGGTTCTGGGTGCTGTGCTTTACCTGTTGTGTTCATTATCTTAAACCCTACCCTTCCATGCACTGTGAGGTCAACATCACCATCTCTGCTTTGCAGATGAGGAAATTAAGGCTGAGAGAGTTGCCCATGATCACACACCTGGTATCAGAACCAGGATTTGAACCCAAGTCTGGCTGACTCAATAGTGCACGCTCACAGGTACTACACACTACTGTCCACATGCCCATCAGGATGGTACATGACAACATGCACTCTGTCCATGCTGTTGTGGTCCACTAATACAAAATTAATTAAACGTATTCTTAAATTCCCCAGATGTTTTTCAGCATGATTTTGTCAGTCGATAAACACTCAAAGGTCTATAAATTTTTCATGTTCTGAAAAAGGGCCACCATACTTTAAAAGATTGGAATGCAACTCCCTCATTTTACCTAGAACCTAGAATTTGGTTGGAAGCCTCCTCATCCTCTAAGATTCAGATGAAATTGCCTTCAACCACCCAGTTCCTTGACCTGTGACAGTCCAGAGCCCTACACAGCCATGTCTACCAATTCCCGGCGGGGAAGAATTAAGTCTTCTCATTGCCCTCTGCCACCCACGCTTCAATGTTCTCCTGGTCCACTCCCACCCTCCCCCACGCTGCCTTCCCGTAAAACTCACCCTCTCATTCAGTTTCTAGAAGATGGCCAGTCAAATCAGGCATTTCATGAGTTTTATTTGATTAAAGAAGGGAATAGGTTAAGATCACAGCAAATAAGAACTACACAGTATTGTAAATCAACTATACTTCGATGAAAAAAGAAACCCTATTAATTAATTAGTTAATCAAGTTTTAATTTAAATGTTAAAAAAAAGATTACAACACGGAATGTGTGGTAGTCCAGTTTGAGGTAGTCAAAGAAAACCAGAACATCTTTCTCACTGATTCTGTAACTACATTTTTTTTTTTTTTTTTTTTTTTTTTTGCAGTACACGGGCCCCTCACTGTTGTGACCTCTCCCCTTGTGGAGCACAGGCTCCGGATGCGCAGGCTCAGCGGCCACGGCTCACGGGCCCAGCCGCTCCGCGGCATGTGGGATCTTCCCGGTTACAGGGCAATTACTATATCCCTGGCACCATGTTAATTCCTGGAAGCAAAACGGTGAAACAGACATTGCTCCTGTCCTCAGGGAACTCACACTTGGAAACAGACCACACAAACAGATGGTTACTGTACAAAACGATGAGTAGGTGTTCACAAAGTACTCAAGGAAAAACTAAGAGGAAGAGACCACCTCAATCTGGAAAGCTGGGGAAGGCTACACGCCAGAGCTAAAATTTTAAATAATACCTCTTCTGTGAAGATTTTGCCATGTCCAGACATCTGAGTGAGAAAAAGTACATTCTAGGCAGAGAAAAGCATGCATGTGGCTTACATATTAAAGGACCGGTGAACAGTTGCATATAGATGGAGTATAAGCATTAAAAAAGGATGCAAGATGTGAAGCTAAAACAGTAGGTCTGAGGCATATTATGGAAATCCTTTTCTGTGATGCTATATGGTTTGGCAACTAGGAGTCATGACATGATCAGATCTGTATTTTGGAAAGACACCTGGAGAGTTCTTGGATGAAAGCCAGGAGAGGAGAGGAACCAGAGGTTATTACAATGGTCTTGGTAACCAATGGGGAGGTGATATTTAGGTCATCACTGGAACCTGACTCACAATAGATACTCAACAAATGTTTTTACTTAATTGAATTTGTCTCACTAGCATCTTGCTCAAATATAGTGAGCAACTGGCCTTGATACAGTATCTTTTAAAACACCATCTACGGGCTTCCCTGGTGGCGCAGTGGTTGAGAGTCCACCTGCTGTTGCAGGGGACGCGGGTTCGTGCCCCGGTCCGGGAAGATCCCACGTGCCGCGGAGCGGCTGGGCCCGTGAGCCATGGCCGCTGAGCCTGCGCATCCGGAGCCTGTGCTGCGCAACGGGAGAGCCACAGCAGTGAGAGGCCCGCGTACCGCAAAAAAAAAAAAAAAAAAAAAAAACACCATCTACATTTTGAATATTGAAAATGCTCAGGTGCCTGATCAGGGTTAAGATGACTTGGAACTAACTGAATATTTATAGGTCACGTATCACATACTAAGCATCATCTCTACATTACCTCATTTACTCCACACAACAACCTTTCAAGATAGTATTTTTCACCATTTTACAAAGGAGGGAAATGACGTCAGAGGAATTAGTGAACTAGGGGTCACGCCAGAATTGGAATTGGATGTGTACCTAACTTCAAAATCACCTGTAAATTCTGGGTATTATGGCAGCAAAGGTCACTGGTAAAGCCACATTCTCCTTGATCACATACTTCAGAATAGGATTCACAGGAATGAGACAAGGTTGTGGATGAGAGATCTCTGGCCTAGGAAGAGAAGTTCTGATACTGGTTCCATTTTTTACTACCTACGGCAGCAAACCACAGTGAGTTAGATATTGTCATAACACATTGCATAATTCCAATAAGGCATTCACATCTCAACTACTCTTGGTTATTTCCAATTCAGTAATAGATCAAACAGACCCACTGTTTGGTGGGCTGGGGGAGGGTAGAAAACTCACTTAACTCCTAAATACCACTAAATATTTAATAGTATTATCAGGAGGTAATGCCACTTTCCATAATACATTTGGCTTCAGGTACACTGGAATCCAAACTTCTGACATCCCCATACACTGATAAATTTCTGACCCTGAAGTTTTATTTCAGTTCAGATCTCCAAAATCTCCTTAAGCCAATCTACCAGGAACAACGCCTGTCAACAGAGAGACAGAACGTCATCCACAAAGTCTTTAAAGTTTTAAAAACAAAGCCAAAGGAAGCTCATTTGGGAAAGGTCTTTTCTTTCTTTAAGATGAGAGATGGAGCACAAATGAAGCATACCATGGTAAATAGGAACTGTGCTCCCTTGCAGTCATGCACTATAGCCATTAAGCCTTAAGGTCTTCAGGTACCAAGCAATGCATATGATAAATTTCTCAAAAACATCCCAGCCATAACATAGTTCTTGCTGATTGCTCATTTACCCATAATGCATGCTGTCATAGCAAAGCCTGACAAATGACAGAGAAAGCTCAGGTTATTTTTTACACTGACTGCCAAGCCCCTCACCTCAGATTATTCATTTATTAGGGCAATCACTGAGGTCTGGGTACTTAATATTGTTTTCACCAAATATGAAAATGATCTACTTGCCTATTCTTTAGTTCCTCCTAGGGCAAGCCATTTATCACCAGCTCAGGATAAATGACTGCTTCATTATAGCTATAATTTATGAGGTGTTAGAAGTAAAGAGCCACGCCTAGAGACTTAAAGCTTTAATATGGATTAAAATAAGATAATCAATCAAGCTAATACAAATTTTTCGCTCAGCATTATTTCTTGTTTTGAAATAGCTTAATAATTTTGGAGGGGAGGGGGGATTTTAAGCCATGTTGAATATCTCATTATCCAATAACATGCATGTGTATCTGAGGCAGTATGTAAATAGATATAGGATGAGATACTACCAGGAAAAAGGAAATAAAACCATGCCACCAGCTGTGATTGACCAAAATCCTTATTTTCCTTAATGGTGTCTGATGAACTGGAGGCCAAGGAGTTTGAAAAGCAGGTATGAACTTAAGTAGCCTCTTCTCTCCAATTTTCTTATTTCTCTATAAGAATACCGCAGAAAGATCATGGCTGCTTTATTTTTCCTTATTCTCCCTACAACAAAGAACTTACTCTAGGGAGAAAAGTTATGTTTCAATAACATTTCAACAATTTTGCTTTTTTTTATGACTGAGGCAGGGTTGCACAACTCATAATTTGGACAAGAGCAGCTTCTTGCTGTGTCTAGGGAATAAAGAGTATTTCCCTCTAACATAGCATTACGGTCTTAAATTTTTTTCTGGTTTGTCTCTTGATTTTATGGTTATTAAGCTATGCCAAAACAAATATTATTTCTAAATTATGTGTCATGCTCAAAACACTAACATAAACCTAATTGACCACTTGAGCAAAAACCTTTGAAGACTGTATGGGAAGTTCACAATTTAATGCTTTAAACACATACCACCGGGAAGAAAATCACCACAAGATTTAACAAATAAGCAGTCTAAAGCCAAAACACAAAGACGTTAATTAAAAAACCTTCCAGAAGTTCTTGCCATTTTCCTAAGACCATGTTCCTTGCAGGTGAGACAAATGGGCCCCAGCTGCCTCCAGGCAAATCTTGAAGGATACTTCCAGCAAGGCCTGGTGACTGGAAACTACTCAGCCTTGAAATTAACATCCCTAGGAAAAACCTTTTCCTCCCCCCTCTAGACAACAGCAGCTTACATCTTCAGGACAAAACAGAAAAAAAAAAAAAAAAATGATGACAAAAAAGGAGGCCAGAGAAGACAGCTGAAGTCACGCTGTGTTCTTCTGAAGGTCCCTTCATTTCTTACTTCAGAGAGAGCATGGAAAACACACTGATCCTGATAATGGCTTTGATCAACGTGGCCAATCTCCCCACTTCCTTACACACACGTACTACTGAGTTTACGTTAAAGGAGTGAAAGCTGGGACTTTCACAAAAGCTCTGTGTCAGGAGGTGTGATTACAAATGAAGCCATGAATCTGTGTGAGAAGAAAAGGATCTTTCACAAGCTCATCATGGGAACTGAATGCAAAAGTCACAGAATTGTAATCTAGAGTATGGCAACCTGTGATATAAAATAGTTCCACCTAGCGCAACTGTTTTCCATTCAGTATTATTTCCAGCAATAAGAGCCTCTGAAATATCAGACTGGTTTAAGTTAAATTCCAACCTAGATCTTTGTTAGCTAAAGGGACATTTTTCAATCTGGTCATTTTTCCCCACCTTACATATAATTCCACAACAGCACTTCAACAGGGATAAAACAATTTAAGCTCTGAAGTTGTTCAGTGCATGTGTGCATGCGCTTTTCATGCCCTATGCATTTGGACAGAAAATGATTCCCTTCTCTCTGTCTCTCTCACTTGGACCTTAGAGTTGAGACGGTTTTTTAAGAAATGAAAATGCAAAATGTAGCATTCACAAATGTACAGCATCTTATTTTCAACATAAAAGGTACTAAAGATATATATGTCTGGGCTCCACGTATAAGGAACTCTGCTTGTAAAAATAAATAAGGATACTCACTATAAAAATACTAACCATCTTAGCTGTGAAAAGCCTTCCAGTGGTTATAGAGAGAAAGGAAAGCAGGTAGAAAACCTTGATTTGACTGTTGGGTCTTTGATTTGTTAGTTACATGTTTATTTGTTTGTTTGTTTAACACTGTCTATACCTCCAGGTACTCCACCATCCGTGTCATCAACTATGGCAAATCTCCCTTTTCTTTCTCACGCCTATTTCTACAAGGTTCCTGATAGTGAAGGAAAATATTCTAGGTCGTGGTGAACAATGTTACGGTCAATTATATTTTGTATGCTACACTTTATGCATATGTCTTTTTTGTGTGGTATCATTGATTATTATTGTGATTTTTATTTCTGTGTTAAATATAGTTGGCACAGAATACTTCAGTAGTGAGATACACACAAGTAAGTTATAGAAGACATTGATAATGTTTTAATGTAAAAAAAAAAAAGCCCCATAGGCATATTGAAAATAAACACGGTTTCCTTTACGGTGGGGCATAAAGCACCACCATTAACTGAAAATTCTGAAGCACAGAGATGAAGAACTACTTTTTTCCTTTACATTTGCTTCCCTGTTTATGTGACGAAATTTTCAAATCATTTCTCCTCTCAGAGTACTAAAGTGTCCAGTAGTGCTTCTTTATACATGTGATTCCTGAGGGTGGATGTTCCCAAAGAAGAGTTATCAGCAATAAAATCTTTGAACGGATCAAAGCTTCCAACAGGAATCTGATCAGAGGTTTTGGTAAGCCATGTCACCACAACTCACGCACATGTCCGACCACACAGCCTGGTAGGCTGCCGGAGCCAAGCTGCCTCCCTCAAAGGCCGGGTGCTAGAGGGAAAGTGTGCATCTGCTTCAGAAACACAGACCAGCTCCTCATTTGTAGAACAGCAATGGTACAACAACTTCAAAAATCAGTGTATGGAAAAGCCCTTGTTAAAGTGAAATGTGCGACATGCACATGTGACAGATCGGTGTTGCTGTTATTATTATTTCTCTTTAATCACATCACTCATCTTCATGAGTGGACCAGAATTTCGAAAACATTTACACTGAATTTGAATTTAGTTGATTCAGTTGAAGGAATACCAATCGAGCACCTACCATGTAGGGGAAAACAGTGCTAGACAGAAGGGGATGTGTATTACAGAGGTTAAGTCCCTGCTTTCTAGAAGCTCACAGTTTGAAACAACTAAAATGTGGTTCTGTGTTGGCTTCATAGGGGCCAGGTTCCCCACAGGACGTAGGACTGACCAATAACTGACTACACACACTTATCATATGTGTGTTGAATGAATGAATGAATACCAAGATACCTCATTTGCCTGTTACGCCTGGTTATCATCCTTATTTTCATTATCTACTGAAAATTCGATGTGAATATTTCCATTTTTCTATAAGGTGTGAAAAACAATATAAAAATCATATTATTTTTAATAAGTTAGTCCTAAGAAAAAGCAAAGGTAGGTACATACTTTTCTATGGATTTCATCGCCCTCGTCATTTCTTACATAGTTATACACAGGCTCTTAAATGCTAGCTTTTTATGGGAAACTTCTCAAATGCAAACAAACATATTTCACTGAGTAAAATCCTGACATGAGTGGAATGAAAAAATAGTAACTTAGGTGTAAACTGCTAAGTTACCAATTAGCTTCTTAAAACAATTGAAAGTCACCGAGAGCCCTCAATACACAGAGGTGGTTAATTAATTAACATTAGATGTGATTAATAATGAGTCTTGTTTAATAGCAAATATCTGCCTGCAATGGCTGCATGACAGAACAAAAAGCCTTCAGAGAGCAAAGCAACTATATTTATCCTGATTGTGTTTGGGATTTTAACATGTTTTGTGCAGGCTGACAAATGGCCTATTAATTATCTAATGTTGTCTGACAACAACAGCTTGATAAAGATGTATGTTTTTGAATCGCTGGATGGAAACTGCTGGAGAAGAGCCCCAGAGGGGCCTTGCTGTCCTAAAACTGGGCTCCAAGCCACAGTGACAGGCAAGACAAAGCCCTATCTCCCGCCACAGCCTTCGCAGATAAAATATGACTTGGCATTAGGGACATTTTTTTTTTCTTTCAGAAAACTGCTTCTGCAATATCTGATTAGGAAAAGGAGGAGTAGGTCTTTACTAAATTGGGGTTAAGGCATAATCAATATCATATATGGAGTGTCTGGACTATTCTGCATAAACACAGGCACTTCATGTTATTAAGGAGTCTATAATGCCGAGGAAGCATATGGCAGGACACTGCAGCTCTCTCTCTTCTTTTTATTTAGAAGTTTATCTTCCAACCTGTTTGACAGCTGCTCCTAAGTGGTTTCACAGTGCCAAATTATTTTTATGATTGTTTGATGTTTTATTCTCCCATTTCAGTTAATGAGATAGGATCCCACAATGGCCATAATTCAGGGCTGTCAGAACTAAAAAGCATGCTTGTGGCAAGAGAGCCTGATGGTAAATAAGGCTAAAAGCAAAGGATAATAAAAAACTCTGTTATCAGAGTCGCCTTTGCAATCAAAACTTGTTGGGGTCAGAGCCTTCCTTTCTTTGTGTGGCTTCTGGATGTTCCCAACCCAGTGCAAGGTCCCTGTCCACCCCACTCCATCATCCATTTTGACCCTGCAAACAAGTCCACATCTCCTTGGAAAGGCGTATGAGGAAGAATATTAACTAAGAAATGTGAGAAGGTCTTAAGGATATGGAGTGCTATATTCTAATTAAAGGGCTTGTGCATCATTTATGGTGCCAAGCGAGTAATTTGTCATACACTGTAAGAGAGAAATTCTTCAACAAATAACCTTTACAAGAGTCTTGAGAACAGCTTCATAATTGAAATCCCTAATGGTTTTGCTGGGAACTTTTATTAAGGTTTGAGGGTTTGGTTTTTTTTCCCTCTCTCCCTCAAGAGTTTATAGCAACTTATGGTTATAATGTAGCAACTTTCTTTCAGAAAAGGAAGTCTTTTTTAAATTATATTTACAAACGCCGTAAGCATTGGCAAGGCCATTTCTGTTGATAACCAAAATACAATGATTTTCCAGAAGAAAACAGGAGCCTTGTTCTGTTTTGTCCGTGTGTTTATTTTTGCTTTTGTTATCCCTAATGCAGAAAGAAACTTTAAGAGAGATGCTACAAAGATAACCTGAATATGGAATTATTTTATCTTACACTGAAGTTCCCAATCTTTACTTGACTGTGACATGACCCCTGAAAATGTGACGATAAAAAAATTCAGAGTCACTACTAGACTGAGTCTGTTAATAGAAATTATTATTCAAAAGTTCAAAAAGGGAAAAGCTACCACTTTCCTAAACAATATTTCTTTCTTCTTATTACACATTTAAAATAATGGTCCTTCATAGGCAGAAAATAGCATGGCAAAAACTCAAATAACAGTAAGTCCCATAACTAATTATAAAGCCTGACATGCCTCATGCAGAAACACTCCCCAATGAGTACCACAGATTGGCTGCTTTATAAATATTTAATGCTTGCCAGTAACCCCGGTTTTTCTCTCACATCTAAGCCTAAATCATTTGTCTCCTCTTACAATCAGCCGTGTCTATGTGGTGTCATCATGTCTGAACAAGTCTGACTTACTGCATGTTTTCCAGGATACAAAACTCAGGACATGACACATCTCCATAATGTGAAAGGAACAATTACACAACTGAAGAGGAGTGGGGAAAAAAAGAATTTTAAATGAGCTAAGTGTCATTATAAGGTTAGTTCCAGAGAACTCAAGTCAGAAAATAATGACTAGTATTGTCGACAATTATCAAAGAGACGGCTCTTACAATACTCTTCCAGTGACCTTGAATTCCCTTCTGCAACCAAATAAAGTTATATGAAGATCAGCCCCACTTCCCCCACCCTCAGTTTAGGGATGTTCGGACCCTTGGTATCATAATATGTATCTCCTCATTTATAATGAGCCACTTCCAGGGAAAAGTGTGATGGTCTCTAATCAGGGCTGGTAATGGATCTTGGGTCATTAGGGAAACTTGGACAACTAAACCAGTGGTTCCCATTAAAGGGATCTTAGAAGGAGTTAAAGGGAAAATTCCTTCTCTGTGACTCATGAGCTGTCACCGACCCTGAACTCTCCTAAAGCCACGAGTATCTCTACGAGAAGGACTCTCATGGTTCCAGAGCATCCCACAGGTGAATGCCATCACCTCAAACACCAGAACCACGTCTGGCAACTCCCAGAACAGTAAACACACAAACAAAGCCAACGACACGTCATGGGTGAGGCAAATACCCTCGGGAGAGCTCACGTACCCTCGGGAGAGCTCACGTACCCTGATGGTGCTTGGTGTAGAGCCCCTCCATCCATCTTGAGTATGAAACTCAGGAAAGCCCAAAGCGCTGAGACACCAGCCACGTCCATGCCACCATTTTAGCTGGTTTGCTTTGTCCATCATGAATGTTGCTCTCATTGGCTTAACCTGACTAATGTTTGTGAACATAATTCCATGTGTTCACTAGCAGAGAGCGTTTGAGCCTGGTCCAGGCCAGGGGCTGCAAACTGGTGGCCTGCGGGCAGTCTTTGGCCTACAGAAGTGTTTTATGTCATTCCCAGGGTTTTTCTTCTCCTTTAAAAAAAATGATTGTACTTGTCAATGTTTAACAGTGAAAGGATTTTACATGAATAAAAATCAGATTCCCAGCTTCTTGAAAATTTGTAACATGGAAACATGAGATCCACACCCTAGGAGAGAGACAAAGGAGACAAGAGAGACAAGGGAGCACAGTTCAGACATCACAACCATTCTCAGATCCTCCATAATCCCTACATGACTCTTTCCTTCATTCATACTTCTCACCTCACTCCTGCTCTTGCTTTTAAACAATACACCAAATCTAGTCCAAATTTCCTCATTGCACAAAATAGAGGTCCAGGGGATTTCAGGGGAAGAGATCAATGTCACAAAACTCGTTTGCTGAAGAAGTGGGTTTCGATCCCCAGCCTCCTAGTTGCCAGACCAAGGCAATTAATCATTATATATTCACCAAGGCAGTCATGGCCTGTTTTCAAGGAGCTTGGTACCTAGCAGGGCACAGAGGATACATTTGTAAATGGCTGTAATAGGGCAAAAAGTTACTCCTGTCGCGGGAAAAGAAAATATAAAGTACCATGGACTTTCAGCATCCACACCACTTGGGAGCTTGTTAGAAATGCAAAATTTCAGGTCCACCACAGCAGACCTCCAGAATTGGAGTCTGCGTTTTAACAAGCCCCACTCCACGATCCAAATTCTCTGCTCTGGGGGAAGGGCTTCACACCATTTCTGAGTTTTCATCAACCACTATATAAGGTTGGACCCACACGGCTACATGGTTCTCTTGGACCCTGTGCCCACCGTAACACTATGGACTGAAAACATAACCAATGTCGGTAACAAACACAGTAGGATACTAAATTGGAATTCTTCCTTCAGCCCATAGAAAGAAGAGTCCATGGACGTTCTCTGTGGGTGTACTTTTGCAGTGTGAAAAGCTAAGGACTGAAACCAGAAGACACACAGGAAGCAGGCAGGAAGACTTCATGTGGGGCAGATCACCGGCAGGATGTCTGAGACAAAAAGTACATCCAGGAAGCTGGGCTGTCTGCTGTCCAAGCAGCCAGACCCAGAACCAAACATTATTAATTACTCTCCAGTCCCTCCAATCACATCGTGCTCCAGCCCCGTTCACGCCTCTACTGCTGTTCTCCACGGCTGGAAGCAGCTCCCCTGATGCGGCCCTGCCACATGTCTGACGGTCCCTTCCAGGCACCTCTTCCCTGACCAGAAGAGCAGGGATCTTCACTAATTTATAGCCCATACATGGGGTATCACTCCGGAGAGGCTACTGGTCATTCAAATCCCCAAGAGGATTTTTTTCCTTAATTTAGAAACTCACAGGGCTTACTTTTGAACTACAATGGTTTTGTTGGGCTCTCAGTACAGAATCCCAGCCAAAAGATTGAAAACTAGGTCCAGAGCATGAAGATAAAATGATGAAATAAATCAGTACAGTACATAAAGAAAGATGTCCTTTGGAAGCGGGAGAAAAGGACAATGACCTGAAAATACTCAGCTCCTCTTGTCTGGTTATATCAGACCAATTTGTATGTGTGCAGAGAAACAGGATATACATAAAAGCATAATATGAGGAAAAAAATGAACCACAGTCTTTCCTTTGGCTCCATAATTGTGTTTCAGACAGAAAAATGAGACTATCCCCTTAAACAGAATCTCTGATGTCCACGTTTGAATAATAGATGTTCCCAATTATTACTAAAAGTGTCACCTCTGAAATACGAGGGCCACATACCTGTGAGGCCATCAGCCTTCCAGGCACACACTGAGGATTTGGAATCCTTGTTTTGTTTTCCCTTGTCTTTCCTTCCCCTTGAATGAGAGCGAACGTCTCTGCATTGTTCACAAGCAAGCACAGAAATGTGATGTAACCTAAGCTAGGTTTTCAGGTGTTCCTTTTTCCAAGCACGAGGAAAGAAAATAGATGACACCACAAGTTTAATACTAATTGATTTATTACCTGCCTAAGCAAATCCTGGGCAGTGCAATGGCAGGCTTGGACTTAAAGCAAATGATTTACAAGATAATGTTTGACTCTGAGAAAGGGTAATCAGACCCAGATACAATGGATGATAGGATAATTGAGAAGAAATAAAAGAGGATAAATTGCCATGTGCTAATGAGTTTACAGGCCCTAATGGGAAGGACATCCGTTTTAACACTCAGGTTATGAGCTAGGAGCAAGTCTTTTTCTCCATCTACGCCCCCACCCCCTTCAACTGCTGAAGATGTAGTGCTGAAACAAACCAAGATTAATGGTATCCCACTCATTTACTTAACCATTCTTTACACCTCAGACAGCTTCCTGTATTAAATGTATAGGGCTCTGGTGCTTATTTTTTAAAACCAACTTTACTCCACGCAGTTCCTGTCAGCATATGCCACTTACCCAACATGGCCTGGATAGAAATGGTTTCGCCTCAACCACTTGGGCAACAACTCTTCTGCCTCCAGGGTCCCTGGGGGCCTCGGAGCCTGATGAGTTGATGCCGTTATCTGCAAGCCTTTTGGCCTCACGGAGAATATTCCAAACCATTTATGCAACCTGGGTGCACTCACACTCGGAAATGGTTGCCTGCGCAGCAATCACGTCTCGCCCCATGATTCATTTTTATATCTCACTCACCCGCCATCCCACATCACCAGTGAGGACCGGTGACACTTTATTGGTATTTTTGATTACTGCTATAGCCATCTGAATTTTTCACAGGATGTGGGCCTCTGGTCCAAATGGAGCCACACACTGTGCTAAGGGTACAGGCTATAGAAAAATAAAGGGGCAGTGGTGAGCCGAGCTTATTGGGAAGTAACGTAGAGCAAGGAGACTGAGAACCTATTCCCTTGTAATGCTTCCACCAAATGAAGTTTAATATGATGAATCACGGAGCGACTCTGACACTTCCTCGCCTCGCAAACAGGCAGCTCAAGTGACGCATTTAAACATGTCTGAATGATGACTTGATTCCCTTACACAAAAGCCAAAGGAGCACATATCCAAAAGGGCTATTTCTATCTGTATTGGGAAGGTTGCTTGAGCATCTCACATTTGCTTGGAAAATCTGAGTGTTCATTTCATGTTTCCTGAAGGGATGCCAACCAAACAGGACTCTTCTTCATAGGAGTTGATTCGATGGTATAGTTAGATCATAAATCGTAATTCAGTGATTCCTACTCAAACCGTAATTATTCTCCTGACCTGGTACTTTGTGGAGCAACGTTTTAGGGATGATTTGAAACTGACAACCTGAAGCGTTCTGCACCAAGCAGTGTCACTGGGAAACTACAGGCAATATTATTTTTCCACTCTGTACATGAGATTTTAGGAACACCTGGCTGTTTCCAGTTTCTGACACTAGTAAAACTTCACCGGTTCATTATAATTTGGAGAAACCGGTAAAATCCTTTTAAGTTTGTCATACTAGTTTATACTTTACTAAGTACTATTACCAGAAAAAGTGACTGTATCATAGAGGAAGGCTCTTTTTTTTCCTGTTCTTGCTGAAAATATCTTCAGTCACGTAGAAGAATTTGCTCAGCCTAGTCAATAGCTGAGATTCATTTTAATGAAGATGATAACTATTTATGTAGAAGTGGATGAGTCTAACATACTCTTCAGGCTTGGCCTTCCCCTGCCTTCCCCCTGCCCCCCGCTTCCCAGGTAAGTTCTGCTTTCCCTTATCTTACAACTTTATACATTAATACTTTACATAGCAAACTTGTTCTTGGGTATACTTAGAGTCACCTCCAGTTCAGGCCACTCATTTTGGTTGAATTCTCACAGTTTCAGGGGTGCTCCATCCTATAGTCTCTGTGCAAAAGCTTCTGGTGCTGGGCAGTAAAGAAACATCTGAGCTTGGAATCCATAAATTCTCTGAAAGACTAAAAATGATCATTTTAACCCTTTAGGCTGCCGTAGTCCTTTTCCAAAAACTTTAAGAACGGGTTTTCTCTCTGGTAAAGCTGAAGGAGCCCAATTTCTCAGGCAGATAAACTGAGTCTGAAGAGCTGTTCCGTGGTTTCCAAAGGTCACGTAAGGAGCAGAAAAGCTGGGAACAAATCATGGGCTCTCTGACTCCCATGTCCCCTTTGGGGACACTAGACAATACGGACACCCTCCATGAACTGAATCCAAAAATTGTAAAAGATAAGTTGCTTCCTTATATTGTTCAAAGAGGAAAAAAAAGAATAGCTTTCCCACAGAGAGCAAACAAATAGTGAATGGGCCTCTCTTTACCCTATAGAGTGCTGTGTGAGAATGTTATTTTTTTCTTATGTGAATTCTTAAAAAGTCCATTTGGATTGCTGCCTAACACAGAACACTTCAGAGCAGACCTATTTTTTGTCTAAACAATAGAAGTATCGGGTCATAGAATTTCGGAGTTGGAAAAGACCTTGGAGATTGTGGAGTTCAACACCCTCATTTTACAAACGAAGAATCAGAAAGATTAGGCGGCTTGGACATGTTTACAAGCCTTTCATAACAGAGGTGATTAAACAAATTACAAGGAGACTAAATCTATTTGTATGAAGGTTCCAATTATTCTAGGGAAAAAAGCATAAGGATGTGTTATCTGAAACACATTTATTATTTTACACGGTAAGCCTTGACATCTGCCCTCCCAAAGAGTTAGAGGAAATCTCACTCACAGTGGATTCAGTGGCACTAGGAGAAATTGAATAAATATCAGTGGATTCCCCTCCCCCAAGGCCAGTCCATTACAGATTCCACAGATCCAGGTTTGGTCAATAGCTTAAAGAGGAAATGGAAGAAATTAGCAAGGTAGCAAAGCTTAATGCAACACAGGATGAAATTAGAAGAGGGTCAAAACATCCATGGAGGGGAATCAGATAACCTACAGGTAAGTCTAAGATATATGAAAAATCATGTTCCAAGTTCAGTTACCAGTTGGCCAGAGCCTTTTAAAAAATAATCCCTGTCTCTTATTGGGTTGCCTTCCTTGCCTTCTTATTCTCTCTCAGTCAGTAAACCTGCAGCCTCAGAAGCCGGCTCCTGCAGAAAACTAAAGCTCTTTCTGAAATAGACAAGCAGTTGCACCAAAAGGACCTTCTCACGAGGACCTGGACACAACACAACTGTTTCGTTCTGCTAGATTTGGAACTTCTACTGGTCCCCACTCCACCTCCCTTCTTTGCTTATTTCTAGGGAAATTAATTGAAAAACTGTAAAATGAGCCACTTTAAAATGATTCAAACTGTGGCCTCATCTGACTCACCATCTGGGACAGAAACCATGATGTGGATGGGTGTTCAAATAGATGTTTTTAGAAAGACATTTCTACATGAAAAAGATTGCAACAAACACAAAGCTTAAGGTTGCTGCCCAGAGGAAGGTGATACCCATGACTAAGTTTTGGAGAATCCCAGAATTTTAGGACTGCAAAATCTGAGGCTCTGCTTCCAGAATTTTTATTTTACAAGTGGGAAAACTGAGCTTTAGATTTTCAGAGATCTGGCCAAGGTCATGAGTTGGTAAATATCAGCAAAAGACCCAGGCTTCTGGGTTCCCACTGCAGTGCTTTTTCCAGCAATTCTGAATACGCTCACACATATCTAAAAAGACAACAGCAGAACAACAACAAAATATTGCTCTCCATTTTTAAAAAGATAGGTTTCTGGAAGTGAGTGTATAAATTAATCACAGCTGTCAGTGGGTACAAATTTAACAGTAGCTAAAAACATACAGCTGATAAGACACTCTTTTAACTCCTAAAGGAAGGCAAGGTTTAAGGCATCCTATGGGAAGGATGCCTAGTTCCAAAGGGCTTACAGACTAATGGGGGCAGTGGGAAGCCTGGTTAGCTGATCTCACGCCAGGCCTTTACATCATGTGTGCTCACAAAAATTGTGAACTGGTACTTTTGTAGCAGAGTTACCTTCTAACTCTTTCTGTGTTATAAAGCTTTGTTTTTCCTCTCCGAATTCACTACCAGAGCATGTAATCTGGCTCTCAATCACCAAACCCTGGTGGCATTCTAAAGAGCAAAGAGCAAATCTTAGATGTCTCTGAGTAGATTTGCCATGAACGAAAAGATCCAGTGAGAGACACGTTCTCCTAACAACTAAATCCTCTAGCTGGCGGAGGAGGTGGTGGACAACAGTGGGAGCCTATTCAATTGGACAGGCTTTCAATCAATAGACAGCAGCTCAATGTACCAGGTTTCAAGCACTATGTGGATACAATTTTATTCTTACACCAAAATGCAAAGCTGTTGATGAGAAAATTGCACCTGTGCTGAATGATGGACTTAATGTCAGACAGCCAGATGTTTTCACTCAGAGCTCTTCCCATTTCTGCCAGCAGGTGGAAGAGGAAAAAGAAGGCAATAGTGTTTTTCTAGACTAGGAGTTTCTTGAGAACAGGGAGTGGGAGGGTGTCAATTTTACATCATTACATCTTTAGCATCTACTACAGTGCCTGGCACATAATAGATGCTCTGTTTCTTAAATTCATATGATGGGACTCAAATCAGTTAATTTTCCTATTTCGTTTGCTGAAGAAAAAAACTGAAGACTACTGAAATTTTATGGTCTGTTAATTCTATTTATCCATATTACTCTGGGAAGACATCCTTGTGCACAACTGAGAATAGTCTTGGAAGACGGTTTGAGATTTTTTTCCTTTCAAATTCAGCAAAGAAACTTGCTGCTATAAAGATGTCGTAAAGGTATTCTTTATTGGTAACTGCATATGCCAAATGCAAATATAGTTTTACATTCTAGACTTTAACAGAAAAATATTTTGAAAATGTCTTAAAAACAAATTTTTCCAGTGTCTAAATTATTTTTTATGCAACTTCAGCCCCCCCAAAGGCAATTTTTAACAACATGCTCATATGTAAAACATATATACTGACTTTTTATTTAGTAAATCAGAAAGCGAGATATAAGGAACTAGTTTTCAAAGCCCAGTTCAATAGGACAGAAAGTTTTCTTGTTGGTGGGCATGAAAGCTCATGTTCATCGTTTAAGACAATGATGCACTTGGACAAATGCTCAGTTCAAATATTTCATGGAAAGTGTGAGCACACATTTATATGCCTATGAGCATACAAAATAACACACACATGTAATTTTACAATGCAATTCAAGTATAAGGAAATGGACTCCCATTCCCAGGCATGGGGCATTAAAAAGGAAGCCATCCCACTGGGAAATGTAAGGATTAAGCACAGATTCCTGTGTGGCATCATTCATCTTGCTTGGTGCTCATGTGAAGACATAAAAACTCCATCTGTTCCCTAGGCATACTCAGTTTGTTGTTCAGATGGTTTGCTTTAAAGATTAATTTGTAATGGTTAAATTAGTTATTTCAACTGAAAAAAGTACACAAAATGGGTCTGGGCATCTGGTTTTGCTAAAAGTGTTAAGAGATATTTAAGCAGCTGAGTGCCATCCCTACTTAAAGGATAAAATGAACAGCAGTTAGATTCTGCTTCCAGATAGATGAGCCTCCATCAGCATATGAGTAGAAACAAAATAAAAAGAAGACAATGACTCTTTTTTCAACTCTAAGGTCATCCCCAAATATACTTAGACTTTTGACTTAGATGATTTAACCTTATCAGAAAATTTTCTTTAACTTGATCTGCTTTGATAGTACAACCTTAACTATTTCTGCCTATCAAGTTATACATTGCAATCTTCTAATTTCCTCAATGGTCACTGGAGTTGGAGGTAGTTGGGAAGAGTGCAGTAAGCTGGCCTCCATTTCCTCTTAAATGGCAACTTGTGTCCTCATTGTCAGGGTGTCAAACCTCATATATATGCTAATTATATTTTATTAAGTATAATTTTATTAGGAGAATTGAAAATATGTAACGTGAAATGTTTTCTTCGTTCACCTGTTTTTCTGCAAGCGATTATAGTTTCTGTACACATTTGACCAAAGAAGGACCCTACTCAATCTGACGAGTTTCCATGAAACTTGCTGAGAGACACCCATGGAGTGGAGAGGGCCAAGAGCAGACCCACCAAGTCAGCCACAGCAGTCTGCAGAGCCAAGGCACAGGGGAAGCCAGAGCCGGCACATCCAAGATGTGACCCCACGGATCCGACGAGATGAGGTTTGTGCAAGTATCCTTACACATGTGCATGTTAGAGGTTTACCTTTGGGGTTTCCCTAACATATCCAAAACAAATAACTGAGACACTGGAAAGCAATTTTCTGTTAAATTTTAGAGTGTAAAAATGTATTGCAGGGCTTCCCTGGTGGCGCAGTGGTTGAGAGTCCGCCTGCCGATGCAGGGGACACGGGTTCGTGCCCCAGTCCGGGAAGATCCCACATGCCGCGGAGAGGCTGGGCCCGTGAGCCATGGCCACTGAGCCTGCGCGTCCGGAGCCTGTGCTCCGCAACGGAAGAGGTCACAACAGTGAGAGGCCCACGTACCGCAAAAACAACAACAACAACAAAAAATGTATTGCATTTGGCATACGTGCTGAAATGTAAGGTACATCTTTCAAAGAGTCTTCATACATCAATATTCTTTTTTGGATTTGAAACAAAAGAAAATCTCAAACCACTCTCCAAAATTCATCCTGGTTGTCCATAAGGATGTCTCATCAGTGTAGATTTCATATATTCTGCTTATCGGAAAGCACTCATTCACTGATTATTACTTTATTTACCCTTGTTCTTACTGCTATGTAACTCATTTACCCTTGTTCTCTCTGCTTTTTCTAACTCTCATTGGATTAGAAGCTGCAGATTAGAAGGGTACTAGGTGAGAAAGAATGGGGGAAATTCTCCAGAGAACCAAGGGATTACTGTTCTATTCATTTAAATCTAGTAGGCTTTATGGTCATATGTATCACCTTAAATGGTATCTCTACTTCGATATCAGTTTATTACCTACAGTAATTTCCCTCTGTTCACAGCTCTCCCATTTCAGTTAAGTGAGAAAAAGAGCAGCTCTACCACTGTTCACAGTCATAATCATCAAATTTTCATCTATGTAGAGAATATAATATTCAAGGTTCCTTTCTTCCAGTAAGAAATTAAACACTAAATAGTTAAAATGTGAAGAGGTCCTCAGAGATTTCTTCTGTCTTACTGTCACTGTGTCAGGATCCAGATACCAATGTCAAGTATATTTGATATTTACCTTTGTATGTGGTAAATCTTACAACAAAATAATTAATCATATTAGAAGAAAAAATAAACACATTACTAACAAATGTCTTGGTTTAAGTTCTCATCTATTTGTACCGTATTTAAGTTCTCTCTGGTGTTTTAAGTTCTTTCATTTTTTGAGGCAGCCTTGTTTACAGATTAAGAGCTTGAATTCTTGAGGCAAACTACACTGGCTTTGATCCGCCAGTAGTTAGCTGTGTGCCCTTGGACAAGTTGCTTAACCTCGCCGTGCTTTAGTTGCCACATCTGTACAACTAGGACAATAATAATATGTATTTCCTAGTCTTGTTATGAAGATTAAATGAATCATTATATGTAAAGTGCTCAGAATAGTGGCTGCACACAGTAAGCTCTCTATAAGTGTTTGTTATACAAATGAAATAAAAAGCTTAAAGACAATCATCGATTAGATTCCATTTGGACAATGCCAGATAAATGGCCAGCACTTTGCTTGTCTTAGATTATCATCAAAATGTGATCTCTCTCGTTTTACACTGATTTTTTCTCTGTGTGTTGACATCCATTTTAATATAATGGCATCATTTCATTTCACTTTGTCCCCAGCTGTAAACAGTGCTATTGAACACTTGGTTGGGATTAATTTATCTTTCACATTCTCATATGGCTTTCTCAGTGTAAGAAAATCCTCATGATGTACTAACCAATTTTATTTCTAGAAAATTCAGTCTTGGAAATAAGTGATTACTTCTAAGAATTCCCATTAAAAATTACAAGCTCAATTACAACTCATCTGGCATTTTCAATGTTTTCTTCTTTTGCCTAATTATGAAATCTATCTTCATCTTCTGGGTTTGAGCTCATAATATTCTGAATATAATCTTTACACTTTATCTGATCCCATTCTAGGTAAAGGTCTTCAAAAACTACATCACTTAGGAACCGGGACGCAATCATGATATAAAAGCACGTGTCTGTACAAACTTGCGCTCTTAAAACTTGTGTCCACTTTATTTTGATCCTAAGTTGTATTTTGCTGCCATCTGAACACTGGACAGATAACAATTGCAGAATCAAGGTATAAAAAACAGGAGTAGAATAAAATCCCTAGCCATCATTGTTACTGGTGGCTAGGAACCCATCAGTCTAACAGGTAACTTCCAAAAGCCCAAACACTTGATATGCATATGCCAAATGGGCTTCCGGCTGAATAAAGTGAATACCAATATTGGTATTTAGAAGTGGGTCCTTCTCATAGAAGCCTTGGTGCACACCTTTGACCCTTAACTGGGGTCCTCAAACATTGCCTGTGATGATGACTCCCAGTGAAGGCTCTGTGCTCTGCTTGGCTGCATTTCTATCTGAGTGCCAACAGCAAGATAAATGAAAGACTGGTTCACTGGAGTACTGGTGGTTTGGGGGCTATTGATTTTTGGTCCATTCTCTTTAAAAGTGAGATCTAAAAAGTTGACAGAGGGTCATTAATTTCATCATATACTTGTCGTCTCATCCATAACCAATCCAGGGTCTGAGTGTGCTTGTCACTCTGTGTTTGCACTTTATTTGTTTAGGGTGTTCTTGGCGATTCCACTTTTTTTTTTTTTTTTTTGCTTTTTGCCCCTTTAAATAAAGAAAACAAGACATTCCCATCTGTGGGCCTTTCCTGAAATTGATTTGAGGATGAGAAAATTATAAACATAGATATACAGAGAAGAGACTTGGATAATAGGAAACATTTAAAAGGCTCACAAAAGTCTCTGCCAACTGCCTTCTAACCTTGGTTTAAAAAAGAAAAACACATAAAATTCATCAATCATAATTATTCAATTAGCCTCCAATTGAATAAACACTTACAAAGGTGAACTGGTGGTTTGTTTTAATGAAATATTAAAATCCAAGTTGACAACATTCTTTTACGAAAAGCTTGTGGGTTCTTAATAAATGCTGTTGAAATGTATAAAAATGATTCATAGTAGTGACCATTAATTGAGTTTCTTTGGCTATAAGTTCTGAATAGGTCTACCAGTCCTTCGAGAAACACCAAACTGAGTTTAAGATATCATGAAAACATCTCACTGTTGTGGTTTTACTGTGTTATGATGGCGGGTTTATTTTTTGTTTCTTTTTTAACAGGGTAAAGAGAGCTTGGCAGCCTCCATAATTATTATTGAAATAACCATCAAATAAAATCTTTAAGCCTGGCTGAATATTCAATGAGCTGTATAAATCTGGAGTGCAGGAAACAATAGCACAGGCCAAGAGTAGAAATCCAGGGGAATAAGCACGGCATTTTAGATAATTCTGCACCAGCCATCTGAGACAGCGCTGTCCTACCTGACTTGTGACCTGGTCAATTCTATGGTATCTGTTTTGAAACCCAATGGAAGACGGCAAGTAAGGAAAGCAAAAGAAAATATGATTAAGCTCATGGGCCAAGGCGAGGAAATCCAGTATTAACAATATCACAAGCTGCCAGTAAATCTCTATTTTATAGGTGAAGAAATATATTTCTACTTTAAAGTGTGTTTTTATATACCCTTGACTGCCCAACTAGTTAAACTACCAAGGGAGCTCTACACGATTTAGAAGTTAATCCTTCAGATGGCTAACAATTGAATGCCTCAGCTGTTTGTAGTTTCCTACCGCTGGCTAATTTCATTTTTGTTTCATATGTTTGGTGGTAAGCTTTCATTGCTCACTGACACTGAGGTTGTAAGTCTAGTTAATTTAGTTAAGATGAGGCTGGGAATGTTCAGTTTTCTGCCGGCTACAACTAGACCTGGGAGAACTTGGAGTGAACACCCCATAAAGAAACTCAATGTGGAAGAAAATTCAGATGACCCTGGTCAGGGTCAGCTTTAACAACCATAGAGCTAGGTAAATAAACATCTTTATTTTTTTTAATACACCTCTATTGGAGTATAATTTCTTCACAATACTGTGTTAGTTTCTGTTGTACAACAAAGACAATCAGCCATATGCATACATATATACATATGTCCCCATATCCCCTCCCTCTTAAGCCTCCCTCCCACCCTCCCTATCCCACCCCTCTAGGTGGTCACAAAGCACCGAGCTGATCTCCCTGTGCTATGTGGCTGCTTCCCACTAGCTATCTATTTTACATTTGGTCATGTATATATGTCCATGCCACTCTCACTTGGCCCCAGCTTCCCCCTCTCCCACCCCCCATGTCCTCAAGGCCATTCTCTATGTCTGCATCTTTATTCCTGCCCTGCCACTAGGTTCATCAGTACCTTTTTTTTTTTTTTTAGAAATCAAAGAAGAAATAAAAAATACATAGAAACAAATGGCAACGAAAACACGGCGACCCAAAACCTATGGGATGCAGCAAAAGCAGTTTTAAGAGGGAAGTTTATAGCAATTCAATCTCACGTCAAGAAACAAGAAAAATCTCAAATAAACAATCTCACCCTACACCTAAAGCAACTACAGAAAGAAGAACAAAGAAAACCCAAAGTCAGTAGAAGGAAACATCTTTAAATGTGCTAAGGCATCTGAGATCTGAAAATGTTTGATGCTTTGCATTATCTCAGACTCTGAGGTTGCTTTCTTTGGCCAATTCACTCCTCCTCTTTTAAGTTCAAGTTATTTTCCCGCAAAGCCCTTGCTTGAAATTGTAGTAAAGGGCAAACCCAATGGCCTTCATGTGCTTCTTACCACCAAAATCCCTAGATTTTTTTGCATCTACCTATCCCTAATGACGGTCAGAAAAAATGGATTTCCCCAAGCACTTGCTCTATCTCCCTCCACTGTCCCAGGGCTCCCTACACTTCTTTTAGCTGCTTAAAGGCACAAGGCTCCTTCCCATGTTCCTTCCCATTGGTTCCTCTTTCCTCTTCACCAGATAACTCCTCCTTTTCCCTTTATCTGAACACAGGCATTGCTTGCTCAAGGCATCTTTGCTAACTCTTCACACCAAGTCTGGTCCACTGGTCCCATATTCTCTCTCTTATGCACCCCACTGCATACTTAATTCTTCATAGAACTAAACAAGATTGTAATTAAACAATTAATAATGAAATGATGGAATTAACTTTTTAATGTCTGTCTTTCTCATTAGAATGCAAACCTCTGTGTAGCAGGACAATAGCTGTCTCATTCACTTTCCTATGCTCCAGGGCCTAGCTATACACTCAAAATTTTGTTGAACGAATGAATCCAATCCAGGATCAGTTACTTCACTGGCAAAATGGAATAAAAAGGAATCCTTGTTTCTTAATGTTGTTGTTAGGATCAAATGATTGAACAAATATGTGAAAAACACTTTATATGTAATCAAACGTTATATGCAATTATTGTAGTAGTTTTTGTTGTATGCCTTTCTGACATATGGAAGCAATTTCTTGAAGGAATTTGTCAAATGATGACTACTCTGATCTTCCTTCATGCAGAAACAACCAGCTACGAGCTGGAGAAGAGTCCCACAGTGTCCCTCATCTACCTCCACATGCCCTAAGCAGACCATACCGCCTAGGAATCTAATTTCAGACCTTCATCATTCCATATTAATCCTCGTCTTATTTAAGTTAAAAAAACATTTAGGGACACTGTAATAGATATTAAAATGTAAAGTTCTTCTAGGACAAAACAAGGTTCTGCCTAGAAGAATTTACATTCTAATAGTGGAGATGGACATAGAAATAGGTCATTATAATTCCAGCCAAATTCTGTAATAGAAGGAGCCATAGAGTTCTATCGGATCATAAGAGAAAGGCACTAAACCCAATCTGGAGCCTCAGGAACGACTTCATGAAGTAAATGGTGACTGAGCTGACTCTTAAAGAACGAACAAGCTTCCCCAGATAAAGGTGGTAAGACTGTTCCCAGCAGAACAAGCAGGATGTACAAGATACAAATGTGTGAAAGAGTATGAGGTCCAAATGGCCAATTGATGGACTATCTATAGGATCCAGTCTTTATCTACAACATCTCAGTATTCTAACAGTTGCGTAGGAATCTAAATCTGAGACGTGGTTTTATTAGCTAAAAGTAAAATTGCCAAAATTAGAATTGCCAAAGCCCAGCAAAATCATCTATGAATGACTTAAAATCAAAATCCCTACTCTATCATACCTATTCTAGCATCAATTAAATGGAGTTGCTTTAAAAGAACTTTTCTCCACAATAATTTTCTTTCTGAAAAACCAATCGTGAAAGTATGAAAAATGTACATTTCAATGCTTAAATATGTCTTCCTTCTCCTACGCAGAAGCCCTCCTCCTTTTCTCCCCTCCTGCAGTACCCCCTTGCATTCATAAACTCTCTGTGTTCAGAGAGATACACATATTTCTTCTAAGAAGCCATTAATTTTTGAGTTTGAGAAATATGAAGTAGACAACGTGGGTAGTTTTTCACACTTAGAAGAATTTCCCTGTTATGTTTTGACTTCTTTTCTCACACAGCTGAAAAGAGATTAATAAAATTTACTTTTTCCATTAATTGGCTTCACAGATTGCCATGGGAGATGGTACCCAACCAAGTCAAACAAAACAGAAAATGCCCAAAGCACACATTTAGCCCCAGCCAAGAATATATGGTCATCACAGCTAGCCTTCCCAAGAACCTGATAAAAGCCCAGGAGAAGTCAAACCTTACATAAATTGCTGAATTATCCTCTTCTCCAAAAGGTACCCAAGCATTAGAGAAAAATAAGTTTCCCTTTAAACTAAAAACATTATCATTAGCCAACATGTGCCAACAAGCATACGTTTATGTGATTATATCACTTGTCAAATCATTTCATTTTTTTCTCTCACTAGTTTTATTTTATTATTTTTTTACATCTTTATTGGAGTATAATTGCTTTAAAATGGTGTGTTAATTTCTGCTGTATAACAAAGTGAATCACCTGTACGTATACATATATCCTCATATCCCCTCCCTCTTGCGTCTCCCTCCCACCCTCCCTATCCCACCCCTCTAAGTGGACACATAGCAGTTGGAACAATTCTAGCTTATTGTGAAGCTCTTCTAACTAGAAGGTGGGGCTTTGGTAAGACACTAAGTCACAAAAGATGCACCCCAGCTATTGAAGAGACCTCCTTCTATTCACAGTCATAAGAAAAACCAAGGGAAAAAAAACTTTTTATTAATCCTGAAAACCTGTGAGATTATATTTAAACTCTGAGGTCTAGGGAGCGCTTACTTTAACATTCAGAAGAAATCCAAAGATTTGGATTTCGACTTACGGAAGAGAGGGGAAAAGGGGGTTCCTGATGACAACGAAAGCACAATCAGATCATCTGAGGTCCTCCTGACCAGTTATAAATGTATTCCTTTAATAACCTGTCGTTCCCGTTGAAGCTCACTGCTGGTGGGATAACACAGCCCTACAGCCACAGTCTCTACCATGGAGGGAGGGGTGTGGGTGTGGGTGTAGTGGGGGCGGGGCATAAAGCACTATTCATCACACTGGCTCCCTCTACCCACGTCTATCCGTTCTATTCCCAGTCAGAGAAGAGAAATTCTGAGGGGTCGCGAGTCACGGCATTTGATGTGTAAGCTCAGTAAGTCACAAAGGAAGAAATACCTTGAGAATCCTCAAGGTCCTATTGCCAGAGTGTAAATTGTGATGAATCTGATGTACCTATCACCCAGGAACAGGGTGAAACTAAATATCACTTTGGGTTGTTCATCAGGGAACTTACGACCAGAGAAAAATGCCCATTTTAAAGATTTATATATTCAAATAGCTAAAGATGAGCCTAGGCCATTTATATCTAATTACAATAAGAAAAGCCTCTAAATGCCCAACATTTTAAAAATTTGTTCATGTGTATTTTTGCTTCAAGTTTTCTCTTACTTTGCCTCAGAAGTAGAATATGTTTCTGCTTTAAATTCCAGGCTCCTATTCTGTCCAACTCACACCTAGCAGGCTTTCAATAAATATATTTAAAGGGAAGCAGATGTACCACTCAATCAGATAATGGAGAGCACTGATAAAACCAACTCCAACTTCTCAGAAAAGTCATAAATTCTTTGGGCTCAGAATGAAACAAGGAGGAAAATGAATCCCCACTGAGTAATAATTATTCTTTCTTGGATTCGTAAGCTCCTGTGGTACTGCAGCAAAGTGTCCAAGTTCTATATGTTAACCACTCTCCTTTTTTATGTGCCTCTAATTTCTGTTTTTTCTTTCCTCCTACCTCCTCATCAAAATACCTTGAGTCCTATTTTTATAATCATTTAGGTGAACAAAGCGCTTCTGTGTCCCTTTTATTTCTTTCTTCTGTTTCTTCTCCCCTAATTTTCCATTTATACAATTCACTCTGTTTAGTGTTTTTCCTGACTGTTCCATTCATGTCCTCTACTTTCATGGTGGACTTTTGTTTACACCCCCTTCGTTGTGGCAACCACGTTTTGTTGCCCATGTGTCGGGAACCTTCAGTTTAAGATCTCCAGCTGTGTAGACTCAGGCTAGACTTCCTGTTCTCTGGAAGAAAAAAATGCAACAAAATACTGCCATGACTGCATGTGGAAGGGTTCTGATGGGTTTTCTCTCCCAATTCAAGAGATTAAATCACTTAAGGGCGCTCATAACATTGAATGAGAAAATAATGATAATAATATAAGTTGTAATGTTTATTTTTTTAATTGCTCAATTTATATGGAATCCTACTCCTTTTTCTTCAACCAACAAAAATTTCATGGGCAAGGTCAATGATAATGATTACAATTATGGTGAGGAAAATATGTCACATGTTCCCGTATATCAGTCAAAACATTTACTGGGCCCCTACTTTGTGACTGTCTGATAGCTATCAATATATAAAGACACCACCCAGATATCATGCCAACTGTCAAAGATTTTTAAATCATTGATGAAATGTAGGGAAGAGTTCATTAGGATCCAACAGTCAGCTGGTTTTCAAAATGAGTTCCACAGCAGTAGTTCCAAATCTGTACAAGAATCAGAATAATCTTGGAAACTTTTTAGAAATACAGAATCCAGGTTTCTGCCCTGAAACTTATGAATAAGGGTGTCTACAAGTAGACTCAAGAATTTGTATTTTTAAAACTTCCCTGGCTATCAGAACGATCACCCAATCCGTAAGGTGCTGTCTATCTGGTCTTCATTCTAATCCACCGGCTGGCCAAAAACACAATGACAGATAGATGAGGTCCCTGGCCACTAAAAAGAGAGAAAAGAAAGACCACTGTCTCCAAATGTTTCAAAGCTGGAAGTTTACCAACACAATCTTGAGAACACTGAGCAGTCACTACCTTTCTGTTGTCTTTCAAGTTATGTGAGTGAAGCACTGTATTTGGACAGCTAGAAGCTATTGGTTTTGAGTAAAAGAGAGGGAAGCTAGTTATAGACATAGCAAAAGAGGAGGAAGAATAGAAAAAAATATACACTTAATTGAATCTATAGGAAGGTTTTCAGAGAGAGAGGACACTCTTGTGTTTCTCCTCTTTTTTGTCTATAAGCACAGCTCGACATGCAGATGGGTCAGTAGCTAAGAGAAGTGGGCCAGCTTTGAGAACACTGATGAACATGGCCAATGATTCACCTTGTCACCAAGTGCCCCCTCTCATTCATGAGATAAATTTCTTTTGTAATCGCATATGGAAGGAGGTGGTTCAAATGGACCTTTTGGAAAGATCTACATCGTGAATAACTGGAAAGCAACCATTCTAGAAAGACAACCAACCAGTAGCACCCCAATGTTCACTGCAACATTATTTACAACAGCCAAGACATGGAAGCAACCTAAGTGTCCATTTACAGATGAATGGATAAAGAAGATGTGGTACATATATACAATGATATATACAATGGAATATTACTCGGCCATAAAAAAGAATGGAATAATGCCATGTGCAGCAATATGGATGGACCTAGAGATTATCATACTAAGTAAACCAGAGAAAGACAAATATCATATGATATCACTTATATGTGGAATCAAAAAAAAAGATATAAATGAACTAATTTGCAAAACAGAAAGAGACTCATAGACCTAGAAAACAAACTTAAGGTTACCAAAGGGGAAAGGGGGGAGGGATAAATTAGGAGGTTGAGAGTAACGTATACTTATTATTATATATAAAATAGATAACCAACGAGGTCCTACTGTATAGCACAGGGAACTATATTCAATATCTTGTAATAACCTATATATTTAATATATAACCTACCATGTAATATTTCTTAAGATGGACTGTCAAGAGAATGGTAATATACCACTTTAGTTTCATGGGACAGTTTTATTTCAATATTTTAATTTTGATCAATATTATATAAATTATATTGTTACAATCATAAATATTTATGATTAGATATAAAGTAACTGCTTTTACACTAACACTAAAACTTTATTATATGAAACCTTGGCATTAAGAGCAGGGTTTGAGGTTGGCAGCCAGTTTT